>NC_043957.1:6450015-6547515 GCF_902148855.1 Sphaeramia orbicularis
AATACTAGATACTATTCAAATTAATAATCACAGGGCAGCTATGTCTGTTTAAATTTAGCCAGTTTACAAGATATTGGTAGAATTTTGATTGTTGTAGCGGTATAATCTTGTTTGCCATGTACAATCTTTGATTTCTTTCTTTGCTTATGAATAAAAACCTCACATAGGATGAGAAATCTACCAACTAAAATGTGTTTTAATAATGCTATTAACAATGCTTGCTCAGTGATTCTGTGTTGAAAAAGTTAATGGGCAAACAGTCTGTGGGATACCTGTAGCAGAGGATTCATCTTGCCATGTCCAGCCATATATTTGGGGTCCTAAGAAAGAATAAACCACAAAGAAATCTGATTAAAAACAGTAAGGTCATCCTAAAACTCTACCATCTAGCTGAAACTCTCTGAGCTTTGCTTTTTGGGAGTAATATTGGATGAAGGTCTGACATGGAAGTCCCATATTGCACATGTGAGGAAAAAAGATGTCAAAGAGTATTTTCATTTTAAACAAGGTAAAGTATTTGTTAGATTACAGAGCGATGCGAACCCTGTATTGTGCATTTATATGGCCATATATTAGCTACTGTGTGAATGTCTGGGGTAATACATATAAGAGTAACACAAAGCCGTTGTATCTCCTACAGAAGAGAGCTATCAGGATTATCCATAAAGCAGATGATCAGGAACACACTAATATATTATTTATTAATTCTGGATTATTGAAATGGCAGGAGCTAGTTAAGCTACAGACATTACTTGTTATGTGCAAGGCCAAAAGTAAACTAGTACCAGCTAAATTACAAAAACTGTTTGTCTTCACTTCAGAGAAGGAAGAGCACAGAAGGAAAGGTCATCTCAAACACCAGTGTGAACAGACAACTGTGAAGCAGTGGTGGGGTTAAACTCTGGAATTCTCTTTATATTGAGCTGAAGGGCTGTAAAAACATTTTCCAAATGAAAAAAGTGTAGAAAGAAAGAACAATGAGATGATATGAACAGTTATAAGATTTACATTTGGCTTCGTATTTGTTTTGCATTTTGTGACATATTTATTTACTTATTTTGCTCTGGTATAATGTTTTTGCATCATTTCATCAGGTTTATATTTACCTATGTTTTGTACTTTCTGCACATGTAGTTTTGCACTTGGTTTTGTATTCATTTTTTAAATTATCTTTGGATGTATTTAGTTTGGTTTGTCTGACTTTATACAGTATGATTTTATAGCTAGTTGTGTATGGCTAACCATTAAGGTTATTATTATTTAGAAGGGGACAGGAAATGTAAGATTTTCTTCATCCTGCTCCTTTTCGAGCATGGGTGTGGACATGTTTGTTTACTTGATAATTATTGAATGCTTACTGATGAAATGCTCAACCATGAACGAAATAAATGAAATGAATGAATGCTACTACATGTATTGGTTTGAATTTTGCTGAGTTACACAGTTACCAGAATGCTGGCTAACTGTCAGTACAGGCACAAGGTTGGTGTAGAAAGGTTTGGTGTTAGTGTCTGAGGATTAAAAGCTATGAGGTTAAATAGAGGTTGATAGACAAAACTAAATATGCAGACTTACAAATATGCTGTCAGTTCTTTCCAGTGGTGGAACGTTTGGGTCAAAACTGCATGCTTCCTATGTTGGAAAAATAATAGTGTAAATATCCATAATATGAATACAAATATGAAACATAATTAGTAACTTCCAGGACATGCACTGTGGTATAATATGTAGTATGCTCTAATTTTACAGGAGGTATTCTCACTACTGCTGGTTAATAACAGTAACTTTTGAATACTTACCAAACTATTGCAAGGTGCCAGGACCTCAGGAGATGGTCCTGATGAGGCCTCCTCCTCTTTATGAGGTCTTCCTAAGGGCTAAAAAGGCAGAACAGACGGATGTGACTACATGTATTGTTTCTAATTTTGTTGAGTTACAGTTACAGTTACAGAATACTGGCCAACCGTCAGTACACACACTAGGTTGGTGCAGAAAGGTTTGGTGCTGTTTGGATGAACTAAGGCTGAATATTACTGCTGAAAGTGAGTGTGACTGAGAGCCGCTGTTACAGTAAAAACCACTGACTGTGTTATTCACACATTTGATCCATCTTACAACTCTGCAATCTAAAATCAAGAAAACCCTGATGAACTGTATTAACTTCTTCCTTGAACACGTGGTGTAAGGTAGTGCACTACTCGAGTATATTGTGTTAAGTGTGTGGGATAGGTCTCTGATCTTACCAAGCTGTTGGAGGGTGGGATTAACTCAAATGATGTCTCCTGTGGTGTGGTATTCACCCTTCTTTGGTGTGGCAGTCTTGAGGACTAAAACACAGATACAAATATTACCACCATGAAAAAAAAAAAAAAACACAACTAGAACATAATATGTAAAAGGCCCAATGAAATAAGTTAGTCTTTGTATAAAATCTATTTTACAGATGATTGTGATGTGCAATTTTTGCCATATGCTCACTCACTACCACAAACTGGACAGTGCATGAGGAATTATACAATTATACGGTTTCCACCAGGATATGAACATCTCCGAATTACCTTAAAAAAAAAAATACAAAGCTGGAGATATTCTTTAATTTCTTTATAGGCAGCAGCCGAGTATGCATGCATGCATGACTACATATGACTGCAATATTGTGTCAAATGTGAATATTAAAGGTCAGTCATCTTTACCTGTGTTTGGTTAGTCTCCCACTCCGTGTACTTGGATAAGCATTTTTCATGATGGTCCTTCAGACGCTGTAAGCGTGCAGAAAACCTGGTCTGAACACTATTTCTGCAGAACAGTCCAAAAACAATAACTGTCAGGGGAGAGCAGGTACTTGCACAGTTCTACTGGGGTCCTGGTCTGGTCAGCTGACAGGTGACTGCTTTGTTTATATTATCTGTTGCATACAGTGCAGACAGAGAGCTTCTGATACTAGCTACACATAGCTGGACTCTGCATGAAATCACAGACACACGTTAATATGCAACAAGAAACGTAATGGAGCGGTCAGTTTAAGAGGTGCAAAACAAACAAAAAAAATCCAGTTTCTCTTACCATTATATTAAAGGGGGCAAGTTCATTTTATGTTTTATATATAACGCCAGATCACAACAGAAGTCATTTAAAGTTACTTTTCCTATAGAACAGAATTATACCTTGATATTTGGGTTAATAGCCTTATGTTATTTACCTTTTTTATATGAGGCGGTCACGTGTTAACTATTCTCCTCTGCTCTGGGTATGGCGTTGTGCACGCTCCCTCACACACAGGTGTGCACGCTCCCGTCAGCGGACAGAGAGTGCGTCAGAGGACCCCTGTGTGCTAAAGTCTAAATCTAAACCTTAAACTCAGCCTTTAATGCAGTGACACAGCTCCAGCTACATAGAATACAGCTGACGTCACTTAAATACTCTCCACTGTCTGTTTATACTCGCAGCACCGCGGGCACGCCCCCTTTTCTGCACTCCACTGTAATATCAGTGATTAAATTAAGAAAACTCAGGTTTGAAACACAAACAATACATGTGAAACCGGTGAAATATCAGTGCACGGTTCTAATGTTTAAAACATATTGTTCCAACATTCTATAATGTGAAGCTAGCGCATGTTAGCATTAGCGACCATGCTAGCTAATATAAACAAGTGAGCTTTTAGCTGTAAACACGCTAGCCACAATGCTAAGTCTAATTAATATTTTAAGTGTGCAAGACTGTAAACTTACCTAGTGTTCTGTTTTCTGCTGGTTTTGTCCATGTTCTTTTTATTTTTCTCCATCCGTCCTTCTCTGTCCTCTGCTGCTGCTGCCTTCTGTCACTGACCCACACCCTGACCCCTGCTCACACCGAGGGGGAACCCCGTGAGTGGGGGAGGGGCACAGGTGAAGTGGGGACCCAGAAAGTCAGGAAAGGTGTGTCCTGCCCACAGCTCCACCTGTCAGACCAGGCACAGGTGTGGTGCGGACCACAGAGGTGTGTCCTGCCCACAGCTCCACCTGTCAGACCAGGTACAGGTGTGGTGCGGACCACAGAGGTGTGTCCTGCCCACAGCTCCACCTGTCAGACCAGGTACAGGTGTGGTGCGGACCACAGAGGTGTGTCCTGCCCACAGCTCCACCTGTCAGACCAGGTACAGGTGTGGTGCGGACCACAGAGGTGTGTCCTGCCCACAGCTCCACCTGTCAGACCAGGTACAGGTGTGGTGCGGACCACAGAGGTGTGTCCTGCCCACAGCTCCACCTGTCAGACCAGGCACAGGTGTGGTGCGGACCACAGAGGTGTGTCCTGCCCACAGCTCCACCTGTCAGACCAGGTACAGGTGTGGTGCGGACCACAGAGGTGTGTCCTGCCCACAGCTCCACCTGTCAGACCAGGCACAGGTGTGGTGCGGACCACAGAGGTGTGTCCTCCCTTAACCACCAAATTACACTTAATTAAGATGTGCTGCTGTCATAATCCTATTTTTCATATATTATTACATGTTTATGCTGCATTTTTACAAACCCCTGGCTCTGTACAGCAGGTGAGTGGGGGATGGGCATAGGTGAAGTGGGGACCCAAAAAGTCAGGAAAAGTGTGTCCTCCCTTAACCACCAAATTACACTTAATTAAGATGCCCTGCTGTCATAATCCTATTTTTTTTTTAATTATTATATGTTTATGCTGCATTTTTACAAACCCCTGGCTCTGTACAGCAGGTGAGTGGGGGAGGGGCATAGGTGAAGTGGGGACCCAAAAAGTCAGGAAAAGTGTGTCACTGTTTCACTGCGTCACTAAACCTGTTGGACTGAGATATTTCAAATATTTCATAACGTAATGCCTCAAATAATATTATTCATTAAATGACTTTTTTCAAGCTATGCTGATGTCATCATGCAGTTTTTAAAAACAACACTGCCATGTTCTGCAACAGGTCTATGAATGTTCTCATTCATTCAGGTCACAGTTATCTCAAAGAAACTGAACTGAACACAACTGGACTTGGTTATGGCTGTGAAGACGTTTCACCTCTCGTCAAAGATGCTTCATCAGTTCATGCTCATGCTCGTCTGACTAAGTTGACTTGTCTAGTCCCAGCCTTAGTGCCCTTATTTTGATCATATGAGGCCACTACTAGTTATTGTGTCCTCAGATTATTCATCGCAGGCCCCTGTTCACTATTGTGGTCACTGATTCATCATATCAGGCCATAGCAAACTGCTTTATCTCTGCTTTGCTCATATTCGGTCACAACCAGCTACTGTGGCATCAGATTGTTAATTTCAGGTGCCAGCTAACTGCTGTGGCCGTAGAGTGTTCATATCAGGACACAGTTAACTATACTTTCATCAGTTTGTTCAGATCAGGCCACAGCTAGCTACTGCGGATTCAGACTGTACATATCAGGCCACAGCTAAGTGCATTAACATCAGTTTGTTATTATCAGGCTACTGCTAACTGTAAGCCTTAGTTTATTCATGTCAGGCCACTGCTAACTGTTGTGGGTTTGGATTGTTCCTATGAGGCTACTGCTAACTGTACTAGCCTCAGTTTATTCATGTCAGGCCACTGCTAACTGTTGTGGGTTTGGATTGTTCCTATGAGGCCATTGCTAACTGTACTAGCCTCAGTTTATTCATGTCCAGCCACTGCTAACTGTTGTGGATTTACATTGTTCCTATGAGGCCACTGCTAACTGTACTAGCCTCAGTTTATTCATGTCCAGCCACTGCTAACTGTTGTGGGTTTGGATTGTTCCTATGAGGCCATTGCTAACTGTACTAGCCTCAGTTTATTCATGTCAGGCCACTGCTAACTGTTGTGGGTTTACATTGTTCCCATGAGGCCATTGCTAACTGTACTAGCCTCAGTTTATTCATGTCAGGCCACTGCTAACTGTTGTGGGTTTGGATTGTTCCTATGAGGCCACTGCTAACTGTACTAGCCTCAGTTTATTCATGTCCAGCCACTGCTAACTGTTGTGGGTTTGGATTGTTCCTATGAGGCCATTGCTAACTGTACTAGCCTCAGTTTATTCATGTCAGGCCACTGCTAACTGTTGTGGGTTTACATTGTTCCTATGAGGCCACTGCTAACTGTACTAGCCTCAGTTTATTCATGTCAGGCCACTGCTAACTGTTGTGGGTTTGGATTGTTCCTATGAGGCCATTGCTAACTGTACTAGCCTCAGTTTATTCATGTCAGGCCACTGCTAACTGTTGTGGGTTTGGATTGTTCCTATGAGGCCACTGCTAACTGTACTAGCCTCAGTTTATTCATGTCAGGCCACTGCTAACTGTTGTGGGTTTACATTGTTCCCATGAGGCCATTGCTAACTGTACTAGCCTCAGTTTATTCATGTCAGGCCACTGCTAACTGTTGTGGGTTTACATTGTTCCTATGAGGCCATTGCTAACTGTACTAGCCTCAGTTTATTCATGTCAGGCCACTGCTAACTGTTGTGGGTTTGGATTGTTCCTATGAGGCCATTGCTAACTGTACTAGCCTCAGTTTATTCATGTCAGGCCACTGCTAACTGTTGTGGGTTTGGATTGTTCCTATGAGGCCACTGCTAACTGTACTAGCCTCAGTTTATTCATGTCAGGCCACTGCTAACTGTTGTGGGTTTGGATTGTTCCTATGAGGCCATTGCTAACTGTACTAGCCTCAGTTTATTCATGTCAGGCCACTGCTAACTGTTGTGGGTTTACATTGTTCCTATGAGGCCACTGCTAACTGTACTAGCCTCAGTTTATTCATGTCAGGCCACTGCTAACTGTTGTGGGTTTACATTGTTCCCATGAGGCCATTGCTAACTGTACTAGCCACAGTTTATTCATGTCAGGCCACTGCTAACTGTTGTGGGTTTACATTGTTCCCATGAGGCCATTGCTAACTGTACTAGCCACAGTTTATTCATGTCAGGCCACTGCTAACTGTTGTGGGTTTACATTGTTCCCATGAGGCCATTGCTAACTGTACTAGCCTCAGTTTATTCATGTCAGGCCACTGCTAACTGTTGTGGGTTTACATTGTTCCTATGAGGCCACTGCTAACTGTACTAGCCTCAGTTTATTCATGTCCAGCCACTGCTAACTGTTGTGGGTTTGGATTGTTCCTATGAGGCCATTGCTAACTGTACTAGCCTCAGTTTATTCATGTCAGGCCACTGCTAACTGTTGTGGGTTTGGATTGTTCCTATGAGGCCACTGCTAACTGTACTAGCCTCAGTTTATTCATGTCAGGCCACTGCTAACTGTTGTGGGTTTGGATTGTTCCTATGAGGCCACTGCTAACTGTACTAGCCTCAGTTTATTCATGTCAGGCCACTGCTAACTGTTGTGGGTTTGGATTGTTCCTATGAGGCCACTGCTAACTGTACTAGCCTCAGTTTATTCATGTCAGGCCACTGCTAACTGTTGTGGGTTTACATTGTTCCCATGAGGCCATTGCTAACTGTACTAGCCTCAGTTTATTCATGTCAGGCCACTGCTAACTGTTGTGGGTTTACATTGTTCCCATGAGGCCATTGCTAACTGTACTAGCCTCAGTTTATTCATGTCAGGCCACTGCTAACTGTTGTGGGTTTACATTGTTCCTATGAGGCCATTGCTAACTGTACTAGCCTCAGTTTATTCATGTCAGGCCACTGCTAACTGTTGTGGGTTTGGATTGTTCCTATGAGGCTACTGCTAACTGTACTAGCCTCAGTTTATTCATGTCAGGCCACTGCTAACTGTTGTGGGTTTACATTGTTCATATCTGGCCACAGTGAACTGCACTAACATCAGTTTATTCATGCCAGACTACGGGTAAGTGCATTAACATTAGTAAATTAAAAGTCTTAGAAGGGGTTGAATATATTCCCTCATTGATTTTTTGTCAGATAATTTGATAATATTAATATCTGATCACATTTAGATGGACAGACTATAAAAGGTCCCCACCAGGCAAATTCACACACTGCAATTCCATGTGTGACCACTAGGTGGGGAAAATCCGATACACACTTTCACACTTTCTCAGGAAAAGGTCCCCACCAGTGCAATTTCACACACTGCAATACCGTGTGTGACCACTAGGGTATACACAAAGTCAGGAAAATGAACCCCATGAGGTCCGATTTTTTTTTTTTTTAAAACTTCACCAGGCATATCAGCAAGCTGTTTTCTATTGATTCCAATGCTTGTGCCTGTGGGGACCGGCACTCGGTCCCCACGGGGAAAATTGGTCCCCATGGCGTGAGTGATATTTCAGGAGGTGGACCCCACTAGGTTAGAAATACAAGTGCACACACACACACACACACACACACAGACACACACACACACACACACACACACACAGGTAAACAGGTGTAAAGTTACAGCAGAACACACCTGAACACACACACACACACACACACATGCACACACACACACACACACACACACACGCACACACACACACACACACACACACACACACACACACACACATATGAGCTGATGACCTGTCCTGACCTCTGTTCCAATAGGATCACATTAACCCTTAAAGACCCAAACACACAAAACTATCTATTCGTACAAACTGTTTAATAGCTGCTGATCCACTAATTCTATCGATCCATGTCAATAATTGGTGTAAAATACAGTTCTTCATCTTTTCATGGTCATCAGATATGACCCATTTGGACGTTCAAAGGCTCCGTAGTTACCATGGAAACACTGTCTTCGTCTACAACACTGATTCACCACTAAAACCCATGGAGTTGGATCAATGACAGTGGATGGACACACTATATATTTATGAGTAAAAGCAACAAAAATGAATAAAAAACCTACAAAATAATAAATGATCTGGGAAAAAAATAAGCAAAAAATTACTCAAATAAAGAAAAAAAAAGCTACAAAATGAGAACAAATTGCCAAAATAATGAATAAAATGAACAAAAATGATTAATAAATCAACAAAATAATAAGTAACATGAAAAACATAAGCCACAAACTGAAGTATTTTTTTAATTATTATTATTATTATTATTTTATAAAATAGTAAATAATATGGAGAAAATAAGAAACAAAGAAGAACAAAAACAAGCAAAGTGATCAATAAAATCAAAACAATGAATACAACTTTTTTTTTTTAATGTTGATTCACCGGTAAAACCCATGGAGTTGGATCAATAACAGTGGATGGACACACTGGGTTTATGTTCATTAATGACAGATTGGACTGAAAAAGTCGCTTTTTCTTCAGTTTTCTCTGTTTTTGATCTAGTAACCCTCAACTTTAATCTGAGTTTTAATGAACATTTCATGATCAGTGAATTAAATACAGGAAAATAAATAATTCGGACTGAAAAAATGCAAAATACAGAGGATAATATTATAATAAATGATTAAAAATCACAGAGGAGAGGTTAAATATAGAGGAAAAAATTATTTGAGAACTGCCATAAAAGTAGCAGCTGGGTCTTTATGGGTTAATGAATACTATTTTGTGTCATTCTGATTAGAGATTAGCTATTATTACTGTTATTGACATGCATGAGCATGCATACATGAACAACCATGAAAAAGAAGAAATGTATGTTTTTTTAAGTGTATTTTTAACACACAATATTCTGCCTCAGTTTCTCATTTGCATATGTGCATTATAACTTACAGATCACAGTGGATCTACAAATACACAAAACATTTAGTAACACAATTGTTATAATTACAATATATTTCAAATTGCAAGATATTTCAGGTTATTCATATTTTTTGTAAACGGATCGTTTGTAAATGTAAATATTTTAATGTAATTTTACTTTTTTTAACACTAAAATAAAGACAATAATTTGTAGTTGTCATTATTTATAGTTTATTATGATTGTGTTTGGGTAAAAAAAGGTAAAATAACATTTTGAATAATGTTCACATCTACAGACTGAACATGAAAAAAATGACATTTATTAAGTAAAAAAAAGTGCAATTTTAACAATATTCTGCCTCAGTTTCTTATTTCCACATGTACATTACAACTTACAGATCACGGTGGATCTACACAAAACATTTAATAACAGGCAGAATATTAGTCTAATCGCACATATTTTTCTTTCGGCATTTCAGGTTGTTCATATTTGTTCATATTAAATTAAGTAGGTTATGCTGTGTTCCAGTTCACCTGTAACTGGTGTTTTTCCATCCTTCTAAATGCACTGGAATGTCAGTCAAACCTGTGACTTCCCACCCCTGAACTCGTACTAGATCCATGTTCTCCCAGTTCTGAGTTCTGATGTCACGTAGCAGTGGCACCGCCCCATGGATGTGGTGTTTATGCAGATTGTTTATCAAAACGAGGTATTGATCTGACATTATTTATCTGCAAATGTTCTGTATAATCAGGAGCTGCTCTAGTGTTAGCTAGTTTTCAGTCCAATAAGCGCAAGAATAAATTAATATCAAATACTTATACAAATATACAAGTAACATAAAAGGTAGAACAGCTTCTCTTGCCTTATGCGCTGTTTTTCCTCCTCTGTTTCCCTCAGATAAGCAAAGAACAAACACCTCTGGGATAGAAATGATTATAAATGAACATAAGGTACGGTCCATCATACTGGTTTGTTTACATCTAACTCCCACAATTCTTTGCGCTCAGGCAGTTTGGCGTGACTTGCCTGGAACGTTACAAAGTCGTGAGTCGTGATTTGAAGTTGTGACTTACGAGCTCAAAAAATGGCCTTGAATGCAGCATTGTTCTAATAGTATTTTACGGTTCTGACCCACTTTAGATTGAACTGGTCTGAATGTTGAACTTGAACTAAAATGATCGTTGATATCCTCAGTGTCATTTTGTATTTCACAAATTCATCCTTTGGGCCGTATTGGACCCTTTGGGGGGGCTGGTTTTGGCCCACGGGCCGTATGTTTGACACCAGTGCTTTAGACTTTGAAGGAGATTTAGCCCCAAAAAGGACACATCTGTTCGGTACAGCTTCATATGAATGTCAAGAAAAAAAGAGCAGCGCCCCTGAAAAGAGCAAATGCACTGGGCTGACATTCTGTGGATGTGGAAGAGTCCAACACACACACATTCACCGAACAAACGCCTCACATACTCAGGAACGTCTCACTGAGATCCCCTCGTCCACCTCCTCAAAATCCACCTCACACAAATACCAGCCAGAGATAATTCTCTTATTTTGCTCCACCGCAGTTTGCCCGATTTGTGTCCGCCTGATGGATCTGCAGACGCTCCATTCTGTTCCTCCTGCTCTGGGGGAGAGTAAGTGAGAGCCACTCAAGTGTTTCTGTTCACTGTTCAACCCAGCGAGGAGGCAGGAGGGAGGGGAGGTGTAGGAGGAGGAGGTAAGAAGGTGGGGAGGTGTCAGAGGAGGAGGTAAGAAGGTGGGGAGGTGTCAGAGGAGGAGGTAAGAAGGTGGGGAGGTGTCAGAGGAGGAGGTAAGAAGGTGGGGAGGTGTCAGAGGAGGAGGTAAGAAGGTGGGGAGGTGTAGGAGGAGGAGGTAAGAAGGTGGGGAGGTGTTAAAGGAGGAGGTAAGAAGGTGGGGAGGTGTCAGAGGAGGAGGTAAGAAGGTGGGGAGGTGTTAAAGGAGAAGGTAGGAGGGAGGGGAGGTGTAGGAGGAGGTAGGAAGGTGGGGAGGTGTTAAAGGAGGAGGTAAGATGGTGGGGAGGTGTCAGAGGAGGAGGTAAGAAGGTGGGGAGGTGTCAGAGGAGGAGGTAAGAAGGTGGGGAGGTGTCAGAGGAGGAGGTAGGTTAGACAGTGGGGAGGTGTTAAAGGAGGAGGCAGGAAGGTGGGGGGTGGGGGCAGGAAGGTGGGGAGTTGTCAGAGGAGGAGGTAAGAAGGTGGGGAGGTGTAGGAGGAGGAGGTAAGAAGGTGGGGAGGTGTTAAAGGAGGAGGTAGGAGGGAGGGGAGGTGTCAGAGGAGGAGGTAAGAAGGTGGGGAGGTGTCAGAGGAGGAGGTAAGAAGGTGGGGAGGTGTCAGAGGAGGAGGTAAGAAGGTGGGGAGGTGTTAAAGGAGAAGGCAGGAGGGAGGGGAGGTGTCAGAGGAGGAGGTAAGAAGGTGGGGAGGTGTTAAAGGAGGAGGTAAGAAGGTGGGGAGGTGTCAGAGGAGGAGGTAAGAAGGTGGGGAGGTGTTAAAGGAGAAGGTAGGAGGGAGGGGAGGTGTAGGAGGAGGAGGTAAGAAGGTGGGGAGGTGTTAAAGGAGGAGGTAAGAAGGTGGGGAGGTGTCAGAGGAGGAGGTAAGAAGGTGGGGAGGTGTTAAAGGAGAAGGTAGGAGGGAGGGGAGGTGTAGGAGGAGGTAGGAAGGTGGGGAGGTGTTAAAGGAGGAGGTAAGATGGTGGGGAGGTGTCAGAGGAGGAGGTAAGAAGGTGGGGAGGTGTCAGAGGAGGAGGTAAGAAGGTGGGGAGGTGTCAGAGGAGGAGGTAGGTTAGACAGTGGGGAGGTGTCAGAGGAGGAGGCAGGAAGGTGGGGGGTGGGGGCAGGAAGGTGGGGAGTTGTCAGAGGAGGAGGTAAGAAGGTGGGGAGGTGTTAAAGGAGAAGGTAGGAGGGAGGGGAGGTGTAGGAGGAGGTAGGAAGGTGGGGAGGTGTTAAAGGAGGAGGTAAGACGGTGGGGAGGTGTCAGAGGAGGAGGTAAGACGGTGGGGAGGTGTCAGAGGAGGAGGTAGGTAAGACAGTGGGGAGGTGTCAGAGGAGGAGGCAGGAAGGTGGGGGGTGGGGGCAGGAAGGTGGGGAGTTGTCAGAGGAGGAGGTAAGAAGGTGGGGAGGTGTTAAAGGAGAAGGTAGGAGGGAGGGGAGGTGTAGGAGGAGGTAGGAAGGTGGGGAGGTGTTAAAGGAGGAGGTAAGACGGTGGGGAGGTGTCAGAGGAGGAGGTAAGACGGTGGGGAGGTGTCAGAGGAGGAGGTAGGTAAGACAGTGGGGAGGTGTCAGAGGAGGAGGCAGGAAGGTGGGGAGGTGTCAGAGGAGGAGGTAAGACGGTGGGGAGGTGTCAGAGGAGGAGGTAGGTAAGACAGTGGGGAGGTGTCAGAGGAGGAGGCAGGAAGGTGGGGGGTGGGGGCAGGAAGGTGGGGTGTTGTCAGAGGAGGAGGTAGGAGAGTGGGAGTGTCTTGTCCCAATACTTTTGTCCACTTGTGTCTGATTATACTTATGCTATGAGGTCAACGATCTGTAGAATGCTCCCATCTGATCACATGACCTCCTTCTTTTCTTTTTTTCCTCTCTTCCCTCCATCTCTGCTGCTGACCTGCTCTGACCCTGTCTGTGGGTCAGTGGTCTGTTTTGTCGACTGAATGGAAGGATCTTAGCGATAAGAGCCGCTCAGATGTCCTCCATGTTTTAGAAAACCATGTGAATGCTTCCTGTCTAGTGTCCAGCAGTGAGTGGACACCACAGCTGGACCGTCCACTCACCAACAGGATCTGAACTGACGCACCTGCACGAAAACACATGAACATCTACAGGAACTGTTCCTTCACCACAGGCAGCAGAAGAATGTGGTGTAGATACCAGGTCTAATATAAACACAGTGGGTTCTAGTCTCAGCTGTCGTCTTCTAATGTCCTGATGAGTTTTATTTAAAGGTGTCTTTAAGGGTTAAAGGTGCATGTTTGGGTCTTTAAGGGTTAAAGGTGCATGTTTGGGTCTTTAAGGGTTAAAGGTGCATGTTTGGGTCTTTAAGGGTTAAAGGTGCATGCTTGGGTCTTTAAGGGTTAAAGGTGCATGTTTGGGTCTTTAAGGGTTAAAGGTGCATGCTTGGGTCTTTAAGGGTTAAAGGTGCATGTTTGGGTCTTTAAGGGTTAAAGGTGCATGTTTGGGTCTTTAAGGGTTAAAGGAGGATGTTTGGGTCTTTAAGGGTTAAAGGTGGGTCTTTAAGGGTTAAAGGTGGATGCTTGGGTCTTTAAGGGTTAAAGGTGGACATTTGTGTCTTTAAGGGTTAAAGGTGGATGTTTGGGTCTTTAAGGGTTAAAGGTGCATGCTTGGGTCTTTAAGGGTTAAAGGTGGATGTTTGGGTCTTTAAGGGTTAAAGGTGCATGCTTGGGTCTTTAAGGGTTAAAGGTGGACATTTGTGTCTTTAAGGGTTAAAGGTGGATGTTTGGGTCTTTAAGGGTTAAAGGTGGGTCTTTCAGGGTTAAAGGTGGGTCTTTCAGGGTTAAAGGTGGATGTTTGGGTCTTTCAGGGTTAAAGGTGGACGTTTGGGTCTTTAAGGGTTAATGGGCCACAGTGGTTCATCTCAGTCTTTCCATTCACACAGTATTTGTCTCCAGTTCATCCGTCCTGTTATGATATTATTATATTATGATCTCCTGCGTTTGAAAGTCCAGATTAGATTGAACCCATCACAGCTGGGAATCTGGCTCTGAATAATAAAAGCACTTCGACACAATTAATAAGCGACTGGAAATGTCTTTCATTATTGATGTGGTCAGTAGTGCAGCTTCCTGCTGTTAGTTCGACGCCCTGTTTTAAAGCAGGAGAGGCCTAATGGTCCACTGCTGCTGCCTCATACACTGTAGTAGAAACCACATTAGAACAGGATTCAGAAACTCCTGAAATGTGAAGGCCAGACTCTGTGGTGTTGGTCCCATTTAAATCTGGACTTTTGTCTTTTCAGGCTTTTCTCTCAGTTTAGTGGTGATGCTGTTCACATGTTTGAAGAATATCTATTTAAATGACCCTGGTTTTACCAGTAATTAACACTGTGACGTCCCCCAATCTATACACTTTTGTTAATGAGCATTAGTGTTGATTTTGAAATGTTTCACACGTCTTTTGCAAAAACTCAATCAGTTAATTATTAATCAATTCATTAAACTCATTGAATACCCATGAATAACAATGGAATTTCCTCTATAATCAGTTTATCAGGTTTTACTGTTTCCAGGAGTAACTGTTTTAACCACCATTAACAAATGCAAACAGGGACTTCATCTCATAATAATAATAATAATAATAATAATAATAATAATAATAATAATAATAGTTTACAAAATGACATTTTTGACCACAAGAGGTACCTCGATTAAAAAACAAGACCTGACACCTGTAGAGTCCTATAGATGCCTCACCACCTAATTCACATGAAAATGATACTCTCATGATAATAAAAGCACTTGAAATAAACAGAGACTGTTTAATAAATATTCAGCAAGAAACCAAGAGTCTGTCCTGAATGAAAAGATCATATTTATTATTTATTTATTATATAAAGGTGTAATAATAATTATTCGACACTGCATCTCAATATAATAATAATAATAATAATAATAATAATAATAATAATAATAATAATAATAGTCCTTGTTTCTCATTTTTGACCACACAAAGTAATTTGACAAAAAAAAAAAAAAAAGATCCAGCTGACAATGAGCCCTAAAATACTGACAGTTTATAGGAAAAATACTCGAGTACTTATCCTTCTTAGTCCTATAGGTGCATCACCACCTAATTCATATAAAAATGTATTCTCATAATAACAAAAGCGCTTTAAATAAATAGAGGCTGTTCAACAATTATATAGCAAGAAACCAAGAGTCTGTCCTGAATGAAAATATAAGATCAGATTTATTTATTATTTATTATATACATTTGTAACCATAATTATTCAACACTTTCACATCAATATAATAATAATAATAATAATAATAATAATAATAATAATAATAATAATAATAATAATAATAATAATAACAACAGTAATAGTCCTTGTTTCTCATTTTTGACCACAAAGAGTAATTTGATTAAAGAAAATGATCTGACAGTGAGCCCTAAAATACTGACAGTTTATAGAAAAATACTCGAATACTTATCCTTCTTAGACTCCTATGGGTGGATCACCACCTAATTCACAGAAAATGTTATTCTCTTAATAATAAAAGCGCTGTAAATAAGCCGAGGCTGTTGAACAAAGGTCTGTTCTAAACCCAGAGTGTCCTGAATGTAAAGGACTGTTTCTCTGCAGATGGACAGTTATCGACTCAGGTCTGGCACCAGGACCCACTGATCAATACAAATATGACTTTGACCACTAAAATATCCATCCAGTGGACGGCCATCATAAGCATAAACTGGTGGAGCTGTTCCATCTGAGGAGCTAATACATTCTCCTCAGTGTTTCCATCGTTTATCCTCTGATGGAAATCATTCATCTCCGTGCACATGGAGCCACTTTAATTTGAAGTTCATTTGTGATGCAGTGACAGTTACAAAGCACCTGCTGCCGCTCACATCTGTCACATGGTCCGGCCCATTACATAACGTACATGTCTGTGGGGGTTATTCTGTAACTGCAGGTCGCCCTCGTCCCAGACCTGTACAGAAAAACAACCAGAAAGATTATTTTCACATGGAGGTCTTTAAAAGGAAACTAATTCTGTTCAGGATCAGACTGGACTGTGGAGGATGAAGGAATTTTACAGTGATGCACCACATTTAGTTATTTTATTTTCATGAGACTGAAACACAAACCCAGAACTGACGACTGTGGTCAGACCAGCCCCTGGTGTTTTCCATGTGCACCATTTATGTCATCATTACAGTAAAGGAGGCTGGATAAAAGAGTTTTAAGGCTATTTCTAACATGTACTAAAATCTTTTTCCTCCATAAGTATTTCACAAATCTGGTATTTTTGGTATTAGTACTTCATGTATTATAAGCACAAACACTGTGAACTACTTTTCCTGTGTACTTTTGGAGTAATCATACTCTAAAAATCCCCTCCAGCCTACAAGTGTTGTCCTCTGAAATAGTGTTAAAGACTAAATTCAATGATGAATAAAATTAATTTTTCAAATAAGCACCTCACGAATGTAGCATATTTGGTATTAGTATTTCATATATTATTATCACAAACCCTGTAAACTACTTTTACTGTGTACTTTTGGAGTAATCGTACTCCAAAATCCCTTCCAGGCTATTTTTGGAGTAAATTTTATTTAATTAATTTTATTTATCATTGAATTTAGTGTTTTACCTATTTCCGATGAAAATACTTGTAGCCTGGAAGGGAATTCATAGTATGATTACTCCAAAAGTACACAGTTAAAGTAGTTTATAGTGTTTGTGCTAATAGTATATGAAGTACTAATACCAAATATACCAGATTCATGAGGTACTTATTTGAAAAATTAACTTTATTAATTGAATTTAGTCTTAAAGCCTATTTCAGATGAAAACACTATTGTCGCCTGAAAGGGATTGTAAAGTATGATTACTCCAAAAATACACAGTAAAAGTATTTCATAGTGTTTGTGATAATAGTATATGAAGCACTAATACCAAAATACCAGATTCATGAGGTAATTTTTGGAAAAATTAATTTTATTCATCATTGAATTTAAAGCCTATTTCAGATGAAAACACTTGTACTCCAAAAGTACACGGTAAAAGTAGTTTATAGTGTTTGTGACAATAATATATGAAGTAATAATAACAAAAATACCAAATTTGTGAAATATTTATGGAGGAAAAAGATTTTATTTTATGTTGAGAATAGCCTTAAAACCATTCTAGCCATCTTCCTTCACTGTAATGATGACATAAACAGTGCACATGAAAAACACTGGGGGCTGGTTTGACTGCAGTTAAAGGTCCACGGTTGAAACGTGGATGAACATAAACACAGATTTAGACTGAATTGCAGATGACTGTGAAGCCAAACTGTTTTAAACTTAAGCTTTTAAATTCACTGTGGGAAGAATAATAATAAAAAAGGTGTGTAAATTCATAACTGTCAGATGATGCCTTAAATATCTCATATCACCGAGTTCGCGCCAGCTGTGCGTGACGTCATTACGCACGACGGCCTGAAAGGCTGCAGGTGTTTTCATCGGACTGAGCAGCGCGAGGCTGTAACATTGAAAGTTCGTCGTAAACACTGCTGCAGTGTTTACGTGAACGTTTGGAATACTGTGAAAATACAAGACATCTGAAACCTGTGGAGAGGCAGCCGGGGAGAGAACACTCTTTTTATTGCTTTATTCAGTGTGTTGGATGGAAACCGAAGTGAAAGTGTTTTAATTAGCTTGAGATCGGCGCGTTAGCCTCGTGTTAAGTTCATCTGTCCGAGTTTGGCTTCGGTTCCATGAACGCAGCACAGTGAACAATAGTGTTGGATTGTTCCAGTAGGTTTGAAGCTGCACGTGTTTAGGTTCAACAGTTTGTTTGTCTTTTAACAGTAAATGCCACCTTCTACTATGAGAATAAAAGGCCTGGGCACAGATTAAATGATATCTGAATGATGCTAATTGTAGTTACAGTAGATTTTATTTGGTCTATCCATAAGATAAAGTATTGGTATTTGGATTTCTTGTTTATTTATGTGGATTCATTCTATTGGATCCTTTATGTTTATGTTTATGTTTATGTTTATGCATTTGGCAGACGTTTTTTTTCCAAAGCGACTTACAGAGGAAAACCAATCAAATCCCACAATCAATCAAATTTTGTTTATATAGCGCCAGATCACAAAAGTTATCTCATGACACTATATATATAGAGTTGGTCAAAACCAGACCCTAAGCCAATTTACACAAACCCAACAGAATCCATTTATTGAGATTTTTCTTGTATTACAAGTACATATGCTAAAAAAAAAAAAAAATTATAAAAATTAAAAATAAATAAATAAATAAATAAATAAATAAATATATTATTATTATTATTATTATTATTATTATTATTATTTATACGGGCGTTGTTGTATTTCTTGTGTTTGTATTGTATTTGATTTTGTTTTTTGTCTGTTGTCTGCTTGATGATTGTTCTGCTGGCTGCAAAACAAATTGCCCTTCGAATAGAATAATAAAGATACTTTGAATCTTGAAAGTCTTTTATAATGCATAGAAAAAAAAAGTTTCTCTCATAGTTGAATTTTAGAGTTTGTTCAAAGGCACATAATGTTGTAAGATAATAAATAAAATGAAGAAAGCATAAAAAAAACTTTATGATTTCACTATCTGGTCGGTACTGGAAGGAATCTTTTACCAGTAACATTTTGAAAATTTAGAACACCTGAGGTAGTTTTTTTTTTTTTTTTTTTTTTTACAGAAGACTTTTTACACCCTGTTTACTTCCCTTGAATGCTTCCGTAATTTTTTAAACACAGGAACATTTTGTGATATAACATTAGATCCTGTTGGGATCAAATAAAAATGTGTTTAGTATTTGTGCAGATTTCTGCTGTAATTCAATTCTTCCATGAAATAATCATTTAAAAAATAGAAACAAACCAAAAATGGCCTTTTTAACAGTACCATGATGTATCGTATCGTGATCCTAGTATTGTGATTTGTATTGTATCGCCAGATTCTTGCCAGTACACAGCCCTATTCACTGGGCGTAGGGTCATATAAAACAGGTTTTTAAGGAAAGTATTGAACTTGTTGATAAAATAAAGGTCTCAGAACCTGGTGTAGCAAATGGTTTTATAGGGTTAAATAAATAAATGAATGAATGAATGAATGAATAAATATATAAATAAATAAGTCTTATGTGCAAACTTACTGACCTCTCCTTTATTTAATATGAAACAAAATGTGTGTAATGTCTAACTTGCTAATCTATCACTAGATGTGTTATTTTAGTATAAGAGCTGTGTATTTTGCCACTAATTATCTTAAATGTGTATATATATAATTCCATTCCCATGCAGACATTAGTGGATCAGAGTTGGTTTATTCCTGTTGATGATCCTTGTGTGTGACGGTTGAAGTGCAGATGTGTTTTTCTTCTTCTAATCCGCCGGTCGGCTGACAGCTGATGGCTTTATTTGACTTGTCTCCCATCTCAATAACTGGCATGTGCTGCACGAGCTAAAATATTAAAAACCGCTCGCCTTCTTGCCTCCTCTGTCTTTCAGAATACGGTTTTTAATATGTTTTTGTTGCGAAAAATATGATTTGCTCTGTATCTTCTGTGCGCTGTGTAAATTTCCGGTACAGAATAGAATCAACGTTTCCTGAGTGCATTTCAATATACTGTATAATAGATGGGTTTTTACACGTATTTGCATTTGCTCGACCTCGTTAACTGCAGTTTAGATGGGAGGGTGGTGTAATCTGGAGTAATAAATCAATGCAGATACAGATTTATTTCTCTATATTTAGGTCTTTCCTCCAAATGTAAATGATGTTTTTTGTCACTAAAATGGAATATATTTTTTTTTATTAAAATGCCTTCCAAAGAGAAGATCTGTAAAAGCTCTGAGGTGTGTGTATCCACGTGGAAAACAAACAGATTAGATACTGATACTGTCACACTCCAATTCACACACTGTTGATTTGTACAATGTGTCTTCCTTGTGTCTGAAACTACAACCACCATGGCAGATCTGGAGGATGTATAAGACATAAATATATAACATATAGGAGTGTAAGTCTGTGTGTGATCTGCAGTAGACTGGAGTCACAATCAAAACATATGTACAAATGTCATATGACTTACAAAAATCAGTTTCTTTAAGTAAACAAAGTAGCATAATTCTGAAAATCTACTAATGTTTGATGTTTATGATCAGGGCTGAAGTCGACATTAAACAGCATCGTCGCATTTACCTATCTGAGACTGCACAAATAAATAAAAAACATTAAATCCCTAAAAAGTTTTAGGGATATTTACTTGTTAAATAGTGTAGTCATGAACCTATAAACTGGAAAGTAAAGGGTTAAAAAGCATTATTTCATTATGATTAGGATATGATTAGGTGATTAGACGAACAGGTTTATCTCAGTAAATGTAAAAAGTAATTGTAATGTGTATGGTATTTTGTACATGTTGTGCAATTGCTGTTCTAATTTTGTGTCTTAATAGAGTGTTTTAATATTTATATTTGGTGTGTGTATATTAGATAGATAGATAGATAGATAGATAGATAGATAGATAGATAGATAGATAGATAGATAGATAGATAGATAGATAGATAGATAGATAGATAGATAGATAGACAGATAGATAGATTTTTTTTCTTTTTTTGTTGTATTGCTAATTTCTTTCTTGCTGCCTTGTATTACCCCACCCCTCGAAGGGGGAGGCAAGGGGTATTGTTTTTGTTTTTTTTGTTTGTTTACACTTTAACAGCAAAACTATTGGTTGAAATTATACCAGATTGGGTTCATAGATTGCCAGTGACCCAGAATAGATGTGATTACATTTTAGGAAAAGTAGTTCAAAGTTAAAATTTTTTATAATTTATTTATTTATTTATTTTTAAATCTTCCCATTTACTTATAATGGGTGAAATACATACGAGGGGCGGGGTTTGTTATGATTGGCACTACTTGTTATACTTGAACGGAACGACTGTAACACCCAATAATTCCCCCCTGAGATTAATAAAGTATTCTGATTTATGACAAAAAGAAGTACATATTAGGGATGTAAAGACATGAAAGTTTCATATCATGGTTATTGTGACTAAAATTATCACAGTTATCATTATTATCACGGTATTGTTGAAATGTGCTCGAAATGTTCAAAAAGTACTAATACACACCCTGAAATAATTTAACCAAGTTATATTTTGGGAAAAAAAAACAAAAACAAATAAAATAACAGGCACAATGTACTCTCTGTTGCAGAAACATTCAAATATTAACATGTAAACATTGAACATACAAATGTGCATTAAAGATGGAACCTTATAGCTATTGTTTGACCATTTTCTATATCAAGTTTGTGTTGAAAGTGCGGAAATCAAACATGGTTATCATGATAATTAGAATCTAAACGATTATACTAGGAATTTTACCGCAGTTTATCATTATACCGGTGATCGTTACATCCCTAGTACATACAGTACAGGCCAAAAGTTTGGACACACCTTCTCATTCTTTGCATTTTCTTTATTTTCATGACTATTTTCATTGTAGATTCTCACTGAAGGCATCAAAACTATGAATGAACACATGTGGAATTATGTACTTACCAAAAAAGTGTGAAATAACTGAAAACATCTCTTATATTCTAGTTTCTTCAAAGTAGCCACCCTTAGCTCTGATGACTGCCTTGCACACCCTTGGCATTCTCTTGATGAGCTTCCAGAGGTAGTCACCTGAAATGGTTTCCACTTCATAGCTGTGCCTTGTCAGGGTTACTTAGTGGAATTTCTTGCCTTATTGATGGGGTTGGGACCATCAGTTGTGTTGTGCAGAAGTCAGGTTGATGCACAGCTGACAGCCCTATTGGACAACTGTTAGAATACATATTATGGCGAGAACCAATCAGCTAAGTAAAGACAAACGAGTGGCCATCATTACTTTAAGAAATGAAGGTCAGTCAGTCTAGAAAATTTCAAAAACTTTGAATGTGTCCCCAAGTGCAGTCGCAAAAACCATCAAGCGCTCCAACGAAACTGGCTCACATGAGGACCGCCCCAGGAAAGGAAGACCAAGAGTCACCTCTGATGCTGAAGATAAGTTCATGCGAGTCACCAGCCTCAGAAATCGCAAATTAACAGCAGCTCAGATTAGAGACCAGATGAATACCACACAGAGCTCTAGCAGCAGACACATCTCTACAACAACTGTTAAGAGGAGACTGCGTGAATCAGGCCTTCATGGTCAAACAGCTGCTAGGAAACCACTGCTCAGGAGAGGCAACAAACACAAGAGATTTATTTGGGCCAAGAAACCCAAGCAATGGACATTAGACCAGTGGAAATCTGTGCTTTGGTCTGATGAGTCCAAATTTGAGATCTTTGGATCCAACCGCCGTGTCTTTGTGCGACGCAGAAAAGGTGAACGGATGGATGCTACATGCCTGGTTCCCACCGTGAAGCATGGAGGGGGAGGTGTGATGGTGTGGGGGTGCTTTGCTGGTGACGCTGTTGGGGATTTATTCAAGATTGAAGGCAACCTGAATCAGCATGGCTACCACAGCATCCTGAAGTGACATGCCATTCCATCCGGTTTGCGTTTAGTTGGACCATCATTTATGTTTCAACAGGACAATGACCCCAAACACACCTCCAGGCTGTGTGAGGGATATTTGACCAAGTAGGAGAGTGATGGAGTGCTGCGCCAGATGACCTGGCCTCCACAGTCACCGGACCTGAACCCAATCCAGATGGTTTGGGGTGAGCTGGACCGCAGAGTGAAGGCAAAAGGGCCAACAAGTGCTAAGCATCTGTGGGAACTTCTTCAAGACTGTTAGGAAACCATTTCAGGAGACTACCTCTGGAAGCTCATCAAGAGAATGGCAAGAGTGTGTAAGGCAGTCATCAGAGCTAAGGGTGGCTACTTTGAAGAAACTAGAATATAAGAGATGTTTTCAGTTATTTCACACTTTTTTGTTAAGTACATAATTCCACATGTGTTCATTCATAGTTTTGATGCCTTCAGTGAGAATCTACAATGTAAATAGTCATGAAAATAAAGAAAATGCAAAGAATGAGGTGTGTCCAAACTTTTGGCCTGTACTGTGTTATGTTATACTGTACCGTACCATACCATACCATACCATACCATACCATACCATACCATACCATACCATACCATACCATACCAACTTCATTTGTAAAGCACTTTAAGAACTTTACAGCTGGCCAAAGTGCTGTACACCAAACATAAAACATTAAATAAGTAAATAAAACTAGTGATAACACAGGGTGTTAAGCGGGCTAAGAACAACAAAATACAACCATCATAAAAACAAAGACAAATAAGAATCTGTTAAAAACAGCATAAAAAACCAAACCAAAACAGACATGTCACTCACTGATTAAAAGCTAATGAGAAAAAGCGTGTGTTATGTTATATTATGATATGTTATATTATATTATATTATATTATATTCATTCATTCATTCATTCATTTTCTGAACCCACTTTATCCTCACTAGGGTCATGGGGGCGGAGCCTATCCCAGCTACTTATGGGTGAAGGCGGGGTTCACCCTGGACATGTGACCAGTTCATCACAGGACTGAACATGTAGAGACAAACAATCACTGTCACATTTACACCTATGGGCAATTTACAGGGTGTCCCATAAGTCTCCATACATAGAAGACATAATACATATGGTTCTAACATGTATTTCTTTATATTTCTTCTTTATATTTCTTCAGCAGTGGAGGACATGCACTGAAATGTGTTCCCGACAAAATGGCAGTCATATAGAGCATATTATATAAATAAAAATGGTTTATGTCAAGAAACGTTTATTTTTCCTATGTATGGAGACTTATGGGACACCCTGTAGATTAACCCATTAACCGATCAGTGCATGTGTTTGGATGGTGGGAGGAGCCAGAGTACCCAGAGAAAACCCACGCAGATGTGGGGAGAACATGCAAACTCCACATATATTCTATTCTATTCTATTCTATTGTAAGTGAAACCTCTCAGAGCTGATCTTTCTCTGTGGAGTGGTTTATGGTTGTGTATTAAACCAGTTGTCAGTGTTGTGTTGAGGCTCTTATTTGTAGTGGTTTCAGTCCCGTCTGTGTTTGACTGACGGCTCCAACAGCCCTGTCGATGGATGGTAATTGGCTCGTCTGCTTCTTTAAAGGCTGCCAGTCTCCCCTGAGCCGCCGTCGCCTTCCTGATGAATCTGTGTGACAACCGTTTTAGAAAAAGCCTGATTATTTTGGAGTAAACAAACTGGCTCCTGTTGAGATGGGTTAATCACACACAATCAAAGATGTGTCTTATTTTTTATTGTACAAGCCAAAAATGACAATGAATAGTTTAGAGGAAAAAAAAAAAAAAAGTGGAGACTGGTGTTTTGGCAGAAAAACTATGACACTGATTAAATGAAATAAATACAAATCCAGGTGTTTAATTGGGAAAAATGCACATAGATTTACACTTTTACATTTGTACATTTTATTCATACTACTTTTACATTTTCAAAATGTTCCCCTTTCATACAGTATATCTTTAATTGGCACATAATTCGATTGAGCACTATTTTATATATTCTTTTAATACATGTTTGTATCTTAATGAGTTGTTATTTAGATGTGCAGTCGCTGGTGTAATGACAAAGTCTATTCTATTCTATTCTATTCTATTCTATTCTATTCTGTTGTACATAGAAGCAAATAACAGAAATGCATTTCAAAGGTCAGACTTTTCATATATCTTTCAACAACAGGATAAACTGTACAATAAATATTATTATTCAATCATAGTGGATTTAATTTCTGTATTAGACTTTAAATTGTTTTGAGTCATGACCTCAGAAATAACAGCCTTTATATGTGTGTATTTTCAGTCTCTGTCACTGTATAGAAGAGCTGAAAGCTTAAGACTACATCATGTTTATCCCCAGGCCAGTGTAAATATTTAATTCCCATGTATTTTACTCAGCTCTTCTTGTTTTGGATGATTCATGGGCTTATATTTTTTTGTATTATTCACCCCCTTGTTCATGTCTTTCAGTCTGTCCACAGCTCTGTCTCAACAGTCCCAGTCAGTTTGGACCTGCTCCATCTGTCCCATGTCTCAGCTGTGGTTCTCGACTCATTTTCCCATCAGTCCATGGGTCACATCACTACGTTTTATAGAATTCAAAGCAAGCAAAATTATTTTTCCACAATAGTCTGATAAGTACATTTACATTGACTGTTATCATACACACTTGTATCTGGAATATTATTATTTTTATTTATTTATGCAATTTAACCCATATTTAATCTGATAATAAAGTGCCATTGACATCGAGATCTCATTTGAAAAAAAACCCAAAACAAAACAGTTAAAAGATCAGTGATAACAATAAACAAACAAATAAATAAATAAATGCATACATACATACATACATACATACATACATACATACATAAATACATAAATAAAGAAGGCAATAATTTGGGAATAACACAAAGTAATAAAAAAGTTTGACCAAATTTGTGCAATCTGTAACAACCTTCTGTTGAGTTTCTGTTGGGTTTCTGTAAATGGGCTTAGAGTCTGGTTTTGACCAACTCTATATATAAAGTGTCATGAGAGAACTTTTTTGTTGTGATGTGGCGCTATATAAATAAAATTTGATTGATTGAGTGATTTGATTGGTTTTACCCTGAAAGTCGTTTTGGAAAAAAGCGTCTGCCAAATGTATAAACATAAACATAAACCTTAAAAATTCTACTTGGCATTTATGTATTTTAATTTAATTTATTAATTAAATATTTTCCGTTTAATAAATCGATGGATGGATTTATTATATGGAAAACATTTTTAAAAAGTTTGGTTTTGTTTAAAAAATACAGTATGTGTAAATAAATAAATCAGTTTCTTTAGATAATTCCTGCTGATGATCCAAACCTGAAATCATATTCAAGATCCATACATTCAAAGATGTGTTTTTTTTAATTACCAATTTACTTCATACACAGGACACACACACAGATATATGAGATGTTGATTTTAGTAAAGAATAAATACAGTCGATAAAAGATAAACTATAACAGAATATAAGAGCTCTAAATCAAACCTATAACATGTACAGAATGAGTTTTATTGTTGATCCAGTGCCTGATCCAGTCGTGAACACAGGACTGGTTCACTGGTGGTTTTGGTAGAACTTAGTCTGTTCTGGTCCATCGCTTCCCCCTGCTGGGGAGAGGTCTGAATATCAATATTACATAGAACCACTTTGACATTCGAACTGTACATTCAGCAGAGAACATATTATAGAGACAGGCTCAGAAACACTGAGCAAAGAAACCTGTCATTTTCTTGATCAAGTGCCATGAAAACTGTGGTGAATGTGACCGACAACTACGCTGAAGAGCAGGAGTAACACCAGAGTAACACCAGAGTAATACCAGAGTAACACCAGAGTAACACCAGAGTAACACCAGAGTAATACCAGAGTAACACCAGAGTAATACCAGAGTAACACCAGAGTAATACCAGAGTAACACCAGAGTAACATCAGAGTAACATCAGAGTGGTATCTGTATTGATCCCTGCCTTTATTTCCTGCCCACTTCTCCACATTAGAGCGTCAGTATCGGAGCCATCGTATCCAGACATCCTCCTGGAGGATCCCACAGGACTCCTGGGTCAGTGGGAGGAAGGTCTGGCTCTGTCACAGGGTTTCCTCTCATCCTTTATGGACGCGTTTACAAGAAGTGACGTCATATAGACGGGTTTACAATAAGTGATGTCATATGGATGAGTTAGACTCAATGATGTCATATGGACGGGTTACAATATGTGCGTCTATTCTATTCTATTCTATTCGTTTAATTTACCCACAGTTGTAGAAAACGTTCAGATTTGCTTTTAGTGCTTGAGAACAAATCTATGCTTTTTGTCGCTCTACATGTCTTCCACATTCCACATAAAATATTGTCATTTACAGTTTTTATTTGCAGAAAATGACAGTTGTCAATAAGAAATATTGCCAGATTTTTTGCAAATATGCAGAACGTAAGCAGCTCAGCTTTGTTCCATCTGCATATTGATCTGATTCAGAGGTTTTTAATGAGATTCAAGTCCAGAAATGTGAGGGGGTTTCTTAATTTGATTTAATTTGTGTCATTTAATTTTATTAATTTAAGTTAATTTATTACATTTTTGTTTTATTTTATTTTTTTTAATTTTATTTTTAATTTAACTTAATTTAATTTTTTGTTATTTAATTTAATTTAATTTAATTTAATTTTATGTCATTTCATTTTATTTTATTTTATGTCATTTTATTTTATTTTATTTTTTGTCATTTCATTTTATTGCATTTTATTTTATTTTATGTAATTTCATGTTATTTATTTAATTTTTTTCATAGCTGTATGTAAAATACAACACCACTCAGCTCTTGTTTGTGTGTTTGTGTTTCCATTTTCTCGTACTCACTCCCTTCAGTTTGTCGTCGTGTCTCCTGCTTTATCCGTTCATTACCTGGAGTTCAGTCTAAACTGGGACGTCAGAAGTCTCATTATTCGAGGAGTCCGATCGCTAATCCATTCTCTAATGTGGTCGATATGCGTCCAGTCACAGGGTGTTGTGACGCTGCTCTGGTCAGCGCCGTTGTCAGTTTACCCATGTCACATCTGTGGCAGATTCCCAGTGGGAGTGGTCTGTGCCTACCCACAGCTGAGCCGGTGCAAACTCAAACCACACAGGTGCGCCGCCATCGGGGCTCCACACTTCTGACGAGGACGTTCAATTTGTCTTGTGAGCCCATTAGACAAACACTGAGCAGGTGTTCAGACTGGAGTTCATTTCCAAACAGCCCACATGTGATTACCAGGGTCCAACACTTCAGTTTGGAAAAGTTTTTTAAAGACACAAGTTGTTTTGATGACAATAATACAGTGTTTATTTGTAGGCATTTGTGAAGCCAGATGGAACAAAGTAACACATAAAAGAACAGGATAAACATTTGTCAAGTTCTTGGATATTTTTGTTTCCTGCCTGAACTTGAAAGAGCTGAGAAGACTAGAGATGACACTGGACCAGTCCAGTCCAAACCTGCTATTTAAATATACACGACACTTTTAATTGGAGTGTTATCTGTATACATTATAAGCTTTCCACGTGTATGTTCACACTGTTATTAGCCCCCTGTCCAACCTCTACAGATGCATCAAATACTGCACTCTAAGGGTTAGGGTTAGGGTTATGTGAACCGGAGATCTGGGTGTAAATTATTTTAGTATTTTCTCCAACTGTATTAATCAAATTTTGGCATCACAGTCAAAAGATTTGCATAGAGAGATGCTATTTTCCAGACTGATCATTTACAGCATATTTGTGTGTCTGTGTGTGTGTGCGTATGTGTGTGTATGTATATATATACATATATATATATATATATATATATATATATATATATATATATATATATATATATATATATATATATAAAATAAGTAACTTAAATAAAAGTCAGAGGTCTAATCAGGAATCAATACATTCCAGTGTTTCCTATACAATTGTATTAGCCCCCCCCCCCCCACGGCACCCCCTGCCCCCCAAGAACACAGCCCCCTACAGCCTCTGTTTGTCTCTCTTTCTCACCCTCATTCTCTCTCTCTTCTCTCTGTCTCTCTCTCTCTTTCTCTTTCTCTCTCTTTCTCTCTCTCTCTCTCTGATTCTCTCTCTCTTTCTCTCCCTCATTTTCTCTCTCTCTCTGTCTGTCTCTGTCTCTCTCTCTGTCTTTCTGTTTCTCTCTCTTTCTCTCTCTCTCTCTGATTCTCTTTCTCTCCCTCATTTTCTCTCTCTCTCTGTCTTTCTCTTTCTCTCTCTTTCTCTCTCTCTCTGTGATTCTCTCTTTCTCTCCCTCATTTTCTCTCTCTCTCTGTCTTTCTCTCTCTTTCTCTTTCTCTCTCTTTCTCTCTCTCTGATTCTCTCTCTCTCTGTCTGTCTCTGTCTTTCTCTTTCTCTCTCTGTCTTTCTCTCTCTCTCTCTCTCTCTCTCTCTCTCCCTCTCCCCTCCATCCTAAACACCCTCATACAGAACATATATGGTCTAAATCCTTTTCCTGCACCTCTGTGTTAATCGTTCATTTGCCTTTTGCCAACCAGATAAATATGTCAAACACTTATTCTGTCAGCAGCTTCAGAATGGTCCAACAGCGGCCAACACTAATGTGTAGACTGGAGAAGAATATGGCTTTTATTTCATTTAGCTGAACATAATAATCTATTTCCGATGTTAAATCCAAAATTAAAAAAATATCTCAAGTCTTATATAGTTTAAAAAAACAAAAATGGACCATCTATATTTAGTTTGTTACAAAGCGAAGCGAAAACAGACACTTAACCTTTTTAAAAATATTTAATGTATTTATTAAAAAGGTTAATTCAGACCCAAACCTTGAATTAGAGAAGGAAAACTATGCTACAGTAAATGTTGTGTATTCAAATCTGCCTGTTTAAATAAACTGCAGGGTTCACTTACACAAAGCTCATGAGGCTTTTTAGAAGAGAAACAAACGGTTGATTTGTGCCTTGGGGTGGGGGGCCCACACCTCCCGTTCCCTGGTGGACACATCTGTTGAGTCTGCAGGATGTAGTGTGGAGGTCTGGACTCCACCATGGAGGTCTGGACTCCAGTGTGGAGGTCTGGACTCCAGTGTGGAGGTCTGGACTCCAGTGTGGATCTGTGTAGGGCCTGGTTCTGCCGCTGTGTGTGATGGACGACCCCAGGCTGGGCTTATCGCTCTGTTCTCAGCTGCTTCACAAACACATGCATATAGATGAACATGGGGGACAACGTACATGAAAAGCAGCACATTAAAGAAGTGTCATGTGTCTCCAGAAGAGCTTCACTGAACCCTGGCATCGACTCAGTCCTCTGATCTCTACAGGAGGTATAAGCGCCATTTTCCCAAAACGTACTCCTTCAGTTTATGCTTTGATTGATGGAGGCAGAGAGCGCTGTCACACGGACGGGAACATTGTGCACACCTATCACTTTGTTTTTTCCATTTGTCCCCAATTTGTATATTTATAGAAGAAAAAAATCAAAGGCCTCATATTGGTCCTGCACTGCACAAGAGGAGAAACACCCAATGTGATATCATGAAATCGCATAAATCAATATAAAAATAAAATACACACCACTTTGCATTGGTGTGTTATCTGTATGCATTATAAGCTTTCCGTGTGTATGTTCACGCCACGTCAAATACCACATGGTTAGTGGTTGGGTTTAGGGTTAGGGTTAGCGGTTACGGATATGTAAACCAGAGATCTTGGCGTACATTGACACATGATCAAGTGGTGTTGAATAACACACGAAAGAATGAAAATGCATACGTATAGCACGTCAAATGCCATAAGAACTGGCATTACATACACTGCGATTTCATGAGATCAGTCTGGATTATCTAGCTAGCTAGCTATTTCTGGCTATGTCTCCCTATCTATCGATCTTGTTTCTACTAGTACTTTCCAATGTGCAAATGCAATTTTTCCTTACCTGAACTGAACTGTCGGCAGCCTCAGAATTCGCGAACGTCCTCATGCACTGGGGCACTGTAAAAGGGGGGTAAACATGACAAGTTCATGGGGCCCAGCATTTGTGTGTCCAGTGGATACAGGTTAGATAGAAGGTGGAAAATTTTGTGTAAGAGCTGCTGTATTATAGAAGAATAGAACCGAAAGTATGGTTGGTTACGTTAGTTATGGACTGCACCCCAACGTATACAGCCCCCCCCCCCCCCCCCCCAAAAAAAAAAACACCCTTTGTATATTCAGTGTTTGTGCTGCTTTTGGAACCTCAATTTCCTGAGAGCTCTGCCCAAAGAATCAATAAAGTTTTATCTAAACAAATCTATTATTTTACAATAACTGGTGATAAATAATTTAGGAAAGGTTAACTATAGAAAAAAATATGTTTGGAAGTCCTTCCAAAGGCAGTTATAGGTCTTTAGGCATTTGTTGACTGTTGAGGCTGTAAACTGCAGTGGTTTCTGTTTTCTCTGTTTTCACAGCTCTTGCTTTCTTCTTCTCTCTGTGGACGTCCACTACACCCTCCCTTTGTTGGGAGACTCTCCGTGTCTCTGCGGGCGGCCATATTTTCTCACTTTTCTGATGCAGTATTGAATTTCTGTGAGTTTCCTTGACATTGTCTTTAAATCTTTTCTTCTGCCCGGCTCTCCAGCTCGCTCACCTTCGTCCCACTGGGAGCCGACAATCGGTTTCGGTGGGTGTGAATTTCGCATCTAGATGACACGGCCTGTCAATCAAAGCTACGGTGGCATAGCAGGGGCAGGGATGTTGTTTATGTCGGCCTCCTACAGAGACATACGCTCTCACTCGAGTGTAGATAAGCATATGTGGGCGTACAGAAGGAAGCAGTGAGTCGTGAAAAGGACCTCCATCCATGAGTCTTCCTCCCGTTGTGCTGGGCCGCTTATTCCCCATCTGCGCCCACAGAACCAATATCCCAACATACAGTACATCTTAGCTACTGAGAGTCGAGGCGGCACGAGCCATCAATCTTCACTCTGATGTTCCACCCCGCCGTCATCATCCAGTTACCAGCTCACAAAGCCATGAATCAACCAATCAGCACAAGCCGGGGGCTGTCCAAATATTGCTCTGCTCTGGCTGACACAAAATGAGCTGTGGAGATAAAAAAATAAAAAAAAAACCCTCAGCAAATCCAATCATATTTTGGTTTAGTCGGGAACCTTTGATGGGAAGATGTAAAAACCTGAAAACTGGAGGCGTGGATCAGTTCAGATGAATTCATAAACATTAGCAACAGGATTTATTAGCTCCTTCAAATCCAGTTTTTTCATCAGTTTATACCATATTATATCTTATTATACACATTGAAATGGTGTTTGTGTTTTTTTTTGGGATACTGGCTAATGACCACCTACCAAAGACACGGTCAGAAGTCTTGTAAAAACACAGTAAAAAGTAAAATAAAATCACCACATCACTGGAAACAACAGTAAAAACTAAAAACCACCAGGAAAACGGTGTAAAATAAAAAAAAAAACAAAACAAATTGTCGATTTTTATAGTGAGTCGGTCTCACTCACTGCCCCATTCCACAGGTGATTTTGGGGGGGGGGGGGCTGAGCATGTTCAGATGTCTATGGAAAGAACAAGGTCTGTTCTATCACCACAGTTAGATTTTTTTCCTATTGAGCACTCAGTTGAATTTATATGAATATTTAAAATAAGTCATACATTCACAAATAGGGTGTTAGAAAATATCGGTTCTGCAATATATCGCGATATTTCATTTCACAATACTGTATCGATGTAAAAAGTACTGTATCAACATTTTTAGGTATTTATTCCAATGCAGATATGACAGAGGTTCATTTTTCTTTTTCTTTTTTGTTTATATTTTATTTATTATTATTTAACACTGTTTTTTTTAAATAATGCTTATTTGAAGCATCCTAAAAGCACTTTTTACTGCCTGAGAGGCAGATGGTAGTTCCTTTGTTGGGACAAAAACAATGTTCTGATGTTAGTTCTGAACTAATAGAATCTGAACATTTGAACAGGATCTGAAATTGTAATGCCTGTAAAACAGAATTTCAGTTTGAACACAGGAACATTTTGTGATATAACATTAGATCCTGTTGTGATCAAATAAAATGTGTTTGATATTTGTGCAGATTTTTGGTGTAATTCAATTCTTCAAGGAAATAATCATTTAAAAAAAAGAAACAAAAAAAATTGCCTTTTTAACAGTATCATGATATATCGTGATATATTGTATCATGATCCAAGTGTGTGATTTGTATCGTATCGCTAGATTCTTGCCGATACACAGCCCTATTCACAACACTCACCACAGACATGTCAGGGGTTAAAGAGTTAAAAGGTGACTTGGCTGACCTAAATCCTCCATCGGTGTGTTTGCCAGAGTCAGTTGTTGTTCATTTGTGTACGTCAGCTCTATGATGAGCTGGTGACACATCCATGGTGGACGCCACCTTCACCCATAGGATAGGCTCCAGCACCCCAGGGAGCCTCAAGGAATGAACAGTTCAGAAAATGGATGGATAAATAAAGATGTTGTTCATGCAAAATCTACAGGTGGAATTATGTTTTAGATCCATGAATACTCAGTCACAAGCTCAGTTCAGACTTTACAAAGACTCAGCCCTAACCCTAACCCTAAGCCTAAACCTAAGCCTAACCTGTCCTGTCCTCAGTGACATTTTCAGGCCTAAACAAGTTGAACTAACTTTGAAAGGCAGGAACAGCTGCCATGGATAACGAAATAAAAGTGACACGGTGGCCAAAGTGTTAATGGTGTAACCTGGCAATTTGGTGGAAAACAAGATGGATGCCCATTGGCCCCTCCCATGACCTTTGACTGGATTTAAATCCCACCACTACTTCACGCAAACCATTTTTAACTTGGATTGTGCAATTTGACCCCGCTCACTCATGCATGAAAACCTGGGTCTGTAAATTTGGACAAATATCCACCGATCCCCTACCTACAGACATCCAGAAAAGAAAATTCCCAAAAAATTATCAAATGCAGAACTGGGGGTAATTTTTCAAAATGTATAGTTTTTTTTGATACACCTTGTAAAATACTTTTTTTTTTTCCAGGACTCATTTCTGTCTCATCTACTTTATTTGGACCCTCTAATGAGTGGTCAGCTGGTCCATCTCTAAATTTTTTATCTATTCACTTGATTTGAGCTCAAACAGAATGCTTTTATGTCCGCAATGTCAGACTTTTTGTGTAGCTTGTGTAGTCTTATTTTTAAAAAATCACACTTTTTCCTGACAAATACTTGGACTGTAGTTATAGGTTTAAACAAGTCAGTAATTAACTCTTAGCAGACAAGGTATAGTTTTTGTAGATGTTACCTGCTTGACAGTTTCGACTGTGACTCTAGTCTTCCTCAGAAGTGTCATCCGGACGTCATCAGAAGCGGGCTCTGATTGGTCCGTCGAGCCGTCCAGCTGATAAATGACACGTCAGCAGCACGTCAGATGACTGGAGTCACCGTCAAAACTGTCAAGCAGGTAACATCTAAAAAACTATACCTTGTATGAACAAAAGAAAAAAAAGAAAAGTATAATTACATGAACAGAAGACAAAATGAACGTCATTAGCTGAACTCTTAGCATTAACTGACCTCTGACCCCTTCGGCTGCCTATACAAAGGCATTTTGTCCAAATATGGTCACTTCTGGCTCCACAAACCCAACGTGGTGACTACACAATCATAAACCACTGTCTTTAGATCATTAGTTCACAAACCAATAAGGTCTGTCATGGTTCCTCCATCCACTAATGACATACAGTCTGTGGAAAAATGACTGAATGAATAAAAAGCAGATGAGGTTTCAGGCAGACAGCAGCGACGTACATAATGATGTAATTTTGCTGATAAATGCTTCGCTGTGTTCTCCATTCATTGTGTCTGCTGTCAGTACTAAGACAAATCAAAACACGGTGAAAACTTTTTGGGTTTTTTTGGCAAGTAAAGCCGTTTTTCTGTACACAAACCAGTTCATGTTGTTTATTCAGTAAAAGCAGAAGGCAGACGTGCACCGATTTAAGTTGCATTCCGCTGCCAAGTTGAGAGTTGTGAAATATTTTATATGCTTTCACAGAAGATGTTGCATGAAGTCCTCTCAGGGTCTATTAAAGCTGATGCAGTGTCGTACTGATGGAATTCAGGTGCTTCAGAGACTCAGTGCAGGAAAGAATGACACTGAGCGACTCCTCGATGTCGGCAATGTCTTCAATTAACACGACGCTTTATCCCTGGATAGAGCTTCTCTGATCTTCACCTACATTCTCCGTCTTTATACACAGACATTTTTCAAGTGTTAGACTCATAACTTTGACCTTGTGTAGAACAGTATGTGTGTAGTTCATATTAGAGTCTCAATAAAATGAAGGGAAGTCGAGGTAAAGGTGACCGTATGTGTGTATGAGTGGCCCAGTGTATTTTGGAGATGGCAAAACTTTTTTTAATTGATTGATTGATGTATTTATTTCGAATATGAATGTCAAAACAGAAGAAGAAATAAATAAAACAGAAGAAAAAAAGAAGAAAAAAAAAAAGAAGAAAAAGCAGAAGAAAATCAAACAAAAAAAAAAAAACGGAAGAAAACTTTTTAATTGATTGATGTATTTATTTCGAATGTGAATGTCAAAACAGAAGAAGAAATAAATAAAACTGAAGAAAAAAAAACAGGAAAAAACAGAAGAAAACAGAAGAAAAAAACAGAAGAAAACTTTTTTGATTGATGTACAGTACAGGCCAAAAGTTTGGACACACCTTCTCATTCTTTGCATTTTCTGTATTTTCATGACTATTTTCATTGTAGATTCTCACTGAAGGCATCAAAACTATGAATGAACGCATGTGGAATTATGTACTTACCAAAAAAGTGTGAAATAACTGAAAACATCTCTTATATTCTAGTTTCTTCAAAGTATCCACCCTTAGCTCTGATGACTGCCTTGCACACCCTTGGCATTCTCTTGATGAGCTTCCAGAGGTAGTCACCTGAAATGGTTTCCACTTCATAGCTGTGCCTTGTCAGGGTTACTTAGTGGAATTTCTTGCCTTATTGATGGGGTTGGGACCATCAGTTGTGTTGTGCAGAAGTCAGGTTGATGCACAGCTGACAGCCCTATTGGACAACTGTTAGAATGCATATTATGGCGAGAACCAATCAGCTAAGTAAAGACAAACGAGTGGCCATCATTACTTTAAGAAATGAAGGTCAGTCAGTCTAGAAAATTTCAAAAACTTTGAATGTGTCCCCAAGTGCAGTCGCAAAAACCATCAAGCGCTCCAATGAAACTGGCTCACATGAGGACCGCCCCAGGAAAGGAAGACCAAGAGTCACCTCTGATGCTGAAGATAAGTTCATCTGAGTCACCAGCCTCAGAAATCGCAAATTAACAGCAGCTCAGATTAGAGACCAGATGAATACCACACAGAGCTCTAGCAGCAGACACATCTCTACAACAACTGTTAAGAGGAGACTGCGTGAATCAGGCCTTCATGGTCAAACAGCTGCTAGGAAACCACTGCTCAGGAGAGGCAACAAACACAAGAGATTTATTTGGGCCAAGAAACCCAAGCAATGGACATTAGACCAGTGGAAATCTGTGCTTTGGTCTGATGAGTCCAAATTTGAGATCTTTGGATCCAACTGCCGTGTCTTTGTGCGACGCAGAAAAGGTGAACGGATGGATGCTACATGCCTGGTTCCCACCGTGAAGCATGGAGGGGGAGGTGTGATGGTGTGGGGGTGCTTTGCTGGTGACGCTGTTGGGGATTTATTCAAGATTGAAGGCAACCTGAATCAGCATGGCTACCACAGCATCCTGAAGTGACATGCCATTCCATCCGGTCTGCGTTTAGTTGGACCATCATTTATGTTTCAACAGGACAATGACCCCAAACACACCACCAGGCTGTGTGAGGGATATTTGACCAAGAAGGAGAGTGATGGAGTGCTGCGCCAGATGACCTGGCCTCCACAGTCACCGGACCTGAACCCAATCGAGATGGTTTGGGGTGAGCTGGACCGCAGAGTGAAGGCAAAAGGGCCAACAAGTGCTAAGCATCTGTGGGAACTTCTTCAAGACTGTTAGGAAACCATTTCAGGTGACTACCTCTGGAAGCTCATCAAGAGAATGGCAAGAGTGTGCAAAACAGTCATCAGAGCTAAGGGTGGCTACTTTGAAGAAACTAGAATATAAGAGATGTTTTCAGTTATTTCACACTTTTTTGTTAAGTACATAATTCCACATGTGTTCATTCATAGTTTTGATGCCTTCAGTGAGAATCTACAATGTAAATAGTCATGAAAATAAAGAAAATGCAAAGAATGAGAAGGTGTGTCCAAACTTTTGGCCTGTACTGTATTCATTTCAAATATGAATGTCAAAACAGAGAAAGAAAGAAATAAAACAGAAGAGAAAAAAACAGAGGAAGAAACAAAAAACAGAAGATAAAACAAGAAAAAAACAGAAGATCAAACAGAAGAAAAAAAACAGAACTTTTTTAACATTCACTTTTTTTTTTTTAATTGATTTATTTCGAATATGGAAATGATACAAGCTTCCTGATTGCTACTAATTGACTTCTTTGCACAGCATAATATAGAAATGAAAATTCAAGAAAGCATAAAATAATGATATACACAGAAAAAGAAAAAAAAAGTCTTATTTGAAAAGGTCACTCGTAGGGAGTTGAGTCGTAAAAAAAAAAATGCAGATGGTCCCTTTTTCCCCTTTTCAGGTTCAGATGTTCCAACTGTCCACCACTGAAATGTAGGAATGTAGGTTCAAATGTATTTAGAATATATTTACTAAGATTAGTGGAGAATAGTGTTTAGATAATTAGAGGTCAAAGAGAGCTACAGCGAACACTTAACCCTTTATTGGTCAAGTGATTATTTTTGGTCATTTAAAACATTAAACATGGGTCCAATCCCGTGCCTCAGTGAGGTCCAGAAGCATGTTGGTTTTTATAACAATATACAGTGATTTAGAGAGATTTTCTGGAAGTTTTGAAGCTGTAAATTGGGAATATGAGCGATTTCTGTCCGTTTATGACCTTATAACAGTTGTTTTATTGCATGTGTTTACTTTTTAGCAAGTGCTGCTGGGATGTTTTATGGGAAGAGGAGGAAGACTGTTGTCACGGCAACCGACGAGGAGGTGGACAATGACGTCCAATAACACAGTAAGGTTGGAATTTTGAATTTCACAGTATTTCAGTGGGTGTCCTATAAAGGGTTAATACCTTAAAACTTTATTTTGTACGTGCACACATTCTACCAAAACAACTGCTCTACCTGAACTGTTTGCAAATTCAGTGGTTCATCACCTTGTGCTCAACGCTGCCAAATAACCCAAAGAACATCGACCCCTACTTCAGAATGACGGTGGAACATGTCCAGACCGATCTCAATAAATGGTGCTGTATGTCACGACAGTTCTTATGGCATTTGGTGTGCTATACCTGTGCATTTTTGACCTTTGCGTGTTATTTAAAGCCATTTGATCGCGTGTCAGTTTAGGTCAAGATTCCAGTTCACATAACTCTAACCCACTGTTTTTCAACCTTGGAGTCAGGACCCCACATGGGGTCACCTGAAATTTCTAGTAATTGATAAAAATAAAAACTTACTAATAAAAAAATCTGCATTGAGTTACCAGAGACAACCCCAATCCATAACAGACAAACTGCGGTTGTGAAACTGCAGCACTGTGGTTCTGTTTCTGTGTCAAATGTTCATTGTGGTCAGTTTCAGATGCTGCAGCTCTTTCATAATTCATAGTTTCAGTTCTTGTTTGTTCAGTATTAATTGTCCTCCTTGTAAATGACAGCTGGACTGACTGGACAGATCCTGACCAAGAAAAATCCAATTCTCCCTTTGTGCAGTAATCTACATCTGGATTTACTGCCTCTGTCCATAATAATAGACATTATACAGACTATTCATTCATTCATTCATTCATTCATTTTCTGAACCCACTTTATCCTCACTAGGGTCACGGGGGTCGCTTGGAGCCTATCCCAGCTACATAGGGGCGAAGGCGGGATACACCCTGGACAAGTCACCAGTTCATCTCAGGGCTGAACATAAAGAGACAAACAATCACTCTGACATTCACACCTATGGGCAATTTAGATGAACCAATTAACCTATTAGTGCATGTCTTTGGATTATACAGACTAAATGTCCTATAAAATTAACCTGGATTTGAAACATAGGATAGAAAACTATTACATGATCAAAAACAAATTAATTTTAGCAAAAAAAAAAAAAAAAAAGTCTCCGTTTTGAATGTCTGGGGTTGCCAGAAATTTGTGATTTTAAAATGGGGTCAGGAGACAGTCCACTGCTCTAACCCCTAACCGCATGGTATTTATCGCATCAGTTCAGGTCAGACAGGAGGGGCTAATAACAGTGGGAAGCTTATAATGTGTACAGATAACATGCCAATTAAACGTGTTGTGTATATTTCTGCGAGTCATGATATCAGGTTGCAGGTAGATCTGGTATTGTAAGACAAAGGTTTAAGTTTGCTGGTGTCGAGGTGAAAATATGTCTGTAAATGTACTGAAAAAACTTGTGTCTGAGGGTTAAAGACAGAAAGGGTTAAACAGATTAAATCCCTCATTCTACTATTAGCTTCTCTAAAAGTACAATGTGTACATATGGGTTCTTCTCTGAAACTGGTCCTAAAAAAAGGACATGGGGCTAAAAATTCAAACCAGATGTAGACGAATGTTCTGAAGCAGGTTTGGCAACAATGTGGGTCTATTTAAAAAATAAATACTTACTGAGATAAAAGAGAAACTATTTTTCACATAAAACACATTTTTAGATTATTTTACATTATTTTTAATACAATAATCTGCATGTAACACGGTCAAAAGGACACGAAAAATACACGCTACTATTTTTTTGAATATCTCTTTATTCTCTCACAGGAACATTTTTGGAATTGAACTAATTATTCAAGGCAGAGTGTTTTACAAAAATGACCGCTGTTGCAAAATCATTCACGATTTATATGTGCTTAAATGTTCAGGTTCTGTATGTAACGCCAGTGGACACGATGGGTTCCACACCAAACCTGGAATGAGACTGATGAAAAACCCGCATATGTGGATTAGAAAAACCACTAGGATCCACACATTGAACACAGTGTCTGTATTTAGAGTCTATAGAAGAGCATTTACACACATGTTTACACATCTAATGCACTGACACCTAGGGAGATTTAATGTCCATATTTGGGTTCTATTTTTGGACCCAGTATTTGATTATAAATTCATTAATTATGCACTGTAAGACCGCATAAATTGAGTTTACTGAGAAAATTTGAGTAAACTGGTTACCTTAAAAAACTTAAGTAATGAGTAATCAAAACTTGAGTGTATTAAAGTTAAATGCTTGATTTGAATGGATTTGCTATTTTAAGTACAATACACTAAATGCCAAGTTAATTCAACTTAAAATTTGTTGCAATGTCAATTACTTTGTATAATCATCAGACTGAATATCTTCAGTTCATTGTATTCAGTTCCAAGGTTACTGAAATTCCAATGTTTTGCAAAATATATCACTTTGTATACTTATTCAACTTAACATACTATTGCATGGATGAAAGCCAGGCAGGAAAATAGATAAGTTTAACTTATCAATACAGAAAATACTTTCAAGTTGACAAGAAGTTCAGACTGCTTGTAATATGAATAATCAAAACTGAACAGGAAAGCCATTGTTCGGCCTATGGTTCTGGCTCATGGTGCAGCTGTACAAAAATACAAAAGCAAACACAAAAAGGACAATAAACACTGCCATACACACATTCAGTCCAAATGAACACTAACACCACAACCCCGCTGAACCCCTGCACAGAAAAATAACACATTTTCAACAACATGCCCAATACCCACAATGCAATGCCAAGATCAAAAGGTGTGGTCAGGACTAAAACTGAGTGATTTTAATCCATTCAACTTAAACTTTTTCATACTTTCGACTATGTCTACAAATTAGTAGAATATACTTAGAATCAGAATCAGAATCAGAATTGCCTTTATTGTCGTTTGACAGTACAGATTACATCAAACGAAACTGAGTTCGATGATTAGGGACATTGGGCCGCTGCTCCTAGTACAGAGTATAACTGGAGCGCTACCACAAAACCCTTTCTTCGAAAATTACAGTGAAGAACAGAAGATAGTGCAAAGCACAAATATAAGACATCATACAGTTTTCACACAGTACACGTGGACACATGCTGGAATTTTTTCATGGATTTGAAGGGAATTGGGGGACAGCATGAACATTAGGCAGAGAGCAGACGTGAAGAAAAAAATGGGGGTAGGGAGATGCTTGAACTGTGTGATAATTGTGGAATGTGTGTGCGAAGATAAGAGACTCCAGTGGGTCATATTGTCCTTTAAGTTCAGTTCAGTCTTATCAGTTCTTATCAGTCCAAGCCCTACTGTTGTCCTGGCCATGGAAGATGTTTGGACTGCAGGGGGAGTAGATGTGGGAAGCACCTGCTGCTTCCTCAGCTCTCAGGGGGGAAACAATTTAGGCCATGGGGGGAAACTTGATTTCTGCATTAATTTAGTATAACTTCATTTTGTTGTACCTGGCCTCAGCATTCCTCACCATCTTCGACCAGTAAGGTCCTGCACAATCCCTCGATCTTCCCCCGACTGCATCACCGCCCGTTGTAATTCCTTCACATTATCACTCACCGCTCCGAAGTGCTTCTCAATTTCCACCGACAGCGTGGTCTCTTTGCATGCTGCTGTCTCGCTGATTTTGTGATAGATCAGGTCCATTCCAAGACCAATCAGAAGGTGTCCCGCTGTCATAAATCCAAATAGGTAAATGTCCTCCACCGACAGAGCAGACAGACACACCACCCTCCACTTGTCCTGGGTTTATCCAGCTGCAGCTGTCCCATCAGGGCAGGCGGGCTCCCCAAGACCGTTCTTCCTTGATGAAAAAAATCGTGTCAATTGCGCTGAGTGACCAGTTGATCAATTCCATATTTGCTGTTCGAGAGCTCAACAAGCAGAGATTCAAAAGCAGAGTAAGTCAGATGAGACACTGCAAGGCCAAAGCAGAGTGGGGAGGCAGGAAAAAAAACAGCAGATAGCAGAGCTCAGAAAAACACGTCCACTCTCTTCGAAGGACAAGGAAGAAAATGACATTTTAACATTTTATAGTACTGTAATAAAACTGAAATCATTTAAGTACATTGGAATTAAAGCATTTTAGTAAATACGACATCCGGGCTTACAGTGTGGGATGGCTCAGAGTAAGAGTATAACTTTTTTGCATTTATCTGAGGCAGTGCTTCTTAACCTTGTTGGAGGTACTGAACCCCACCAGTTTCATATGCGTATTCACCGAACCCTTCTTTATTAAAAAATACAATATGATTTTTTTCAAATTGAAGACACAGGCATATGTTTTACTGGTGCACAAAATGAACCGTGCATTATCAAAGAACAAAACCAATACAGTGCATGAACTCACAACAAATTCCATACCTTTTCACAAAGACATGACCTTTTTTAATACTACCACACTGAAATGGTTTTAATTTTTAGCCTTATGTATTCCAATAATGAACTTATTGTATTTATGCTATTTATCATTTTTAACATTTTAACACACACCCATCACCTAATTTCCATCAGGCTACAATAATAATGAATATTTACTGCAAATCAGTGTGACTTCTGCTGTTGCCTTTGACAGACCAGTTCAGAAATGTGTGGCTTCACCTTGGCAAGTGCCACTCTCATGTCATTTTCACAGCAAAGTCTGTTCCTTTGTGTTGTAGTGCTATAAGCAACAACAATACACCGCGTATATTGGATGTCAATCAGAGAAAGAGTCTCCGAAGCCGTTTGTTTACATACACGGACCTAGCCCGACACACACACCCGACTAATGAGTCGGGTGTGTGTCCTGACCTCCGCCGAACCCCTGAGACTGACTCATCGAACCCCTAGGGTTCGATCGAACCCAGGTTAAGAACCACTGATCTGAGGTCATCATTAGGTCCATCCTGGGGTTAAATATGTCTACATTTACCTTTTATTATTGGGTTGAAAAAGATGGAAAAGTTTCAGATACTAAAATAAACCCAGTTTCACAGAAGCATACAGATATGAATATGTCATGAAGTTCAGTAAATCCAGCTCAGGCTCATGCACAATGTGTTTTCTCTCCTTTTTCTGACGTATGTACAGCACACACAACCAGCTCGTAGCTTGTGAAACGCTGCCTCTAGAGAAAAGCAATTGCGCTGGCCTGTAGCCTTCATGCAAAAAGTAATTTCTTGCTAAATAAGAGTCCGTGTTGTTGCAAAGTCAGCGAGAAGCTGCCAGCACATGATTACAGAGATGGTGTAGTAAAGGCAACCCTGCCTGTAGTACAGTATTTATTAATCAAGTTCCGTCTTTTTCTGGCTCTCAGTCGCGGCAGCAGACGAAGCAAACTCGATCAGGAATCTTAGAATACTTATGAATGATCTGGAGAACATCATTCACACTGCAAAGAGTCGACTGGGGAACTTTAACACTGGATGAACCGTAAGTGCAAAACCATCTGTAATCATCTACAGTAAGAATATATGCAGTATTACAACACAGTAAACATTCTGCACTTTATTTTTAATTTATATTTTGTTTTTATTGGAAAAGGAGCAAGATATCTCAGCATTACCATTCATACATATGATATTTATTAGAGTCCTTTTTGTATTTCTTAATTTATACATACAAAAGTGTCAAACTGAAAATAAAAATATACATAATAATAATAAAAAAAACAGTGTATGAACTGAGTGCTTACAGTTTTGATGTTTCTCACTTAAAAAAAAGACAAACATTCTGCACTTTAAATTGTGAAATGGTTTGAAATAAGCACAACGTACTTCAACATGTTTTATTTTTTTTCATTTGGAAACTCCAAACAGCAGGAAAAACTCGCTCACACTGGAGTAAAAATAGTCAAACTAAGGGTGTTTTCACATCTGAAATTTGTTCCGATTCAAGAAGTAATGTAATAAAATGTGTTACAGTGTTGTGCATCACCTTGTTTCGCTGCTAGTGATGGGAATCGATAAGAATTTATCGATTCCATTTGTACTTGTGTTGGGAAGTGAGTGGCTCCGTCATGTGTTGTCCTGTATTGTGTAATTTGATTGTGGTGGCATCTGGTGGTGCTGTTTGTATGTGCTTATGTGTTTATGACCCCTCCAAGGTTAATATCGTTATCAAAAACTAGCAAAATGATGAACACTAGAATTGAGAAAACGTATTTGTTAACTGAAATAAATAAAAACTATAATTAAAAGAAAAAAACAATAACTAACTGAAACTGTATTGTGTGTTTACAAAACTAACTAAAACAGATACAAATTCTGGATAAAATTCCCTTCGTTTTCGTTTTTGTCAGTGTTGGATTGATGTAAAATCGATTTATTTCACTCTAGCAATTTTATCTGTTGGCACCATATGATATTTAAGGGTCCGTCACTTGTGTTCACTTGTGGTTTCCAGTCGTCTTCTGGTCCCCACTCTACCTGGAAACATGGAGACTAAAGTTGGGAGAAAGCAGCAGAGTCCTGTCTGGGATTTATTTGAATACGACGACAGAGAAGAAGAGAAAAGATGTAAAAAAAAAATTAAAACTAAACTAAAACTAAGCATTTAGAAAAAAATGAAAACTAATAAAAACTATCATACCTGCTGTAAAAATGAATTCAAACTAACTGAATTAGAAAAAAACAGTCAAAACTAAATAAAACTAAACTATAATGAAAAATCCAAAACTATTAGAACCTTGGACCCCTGCTGCACTCCCAGTTTCCTTTCCTAAGGATAAATAAAGTTGACATTTGAAGCTGATTATCGATTTTGCTTATTGATCCGATTCTCTTATCAATTCTCATTGGCTGAGGGAATAAAAGAGTACAAACAGGTGTGTTTGCATTAACTGTCTTTTATATTTCCATCTGTGCACAGAAAATAGAACATATACAGTATGAACAAACCATAAGAAGAGATGACGCCGGGCCATTTCCTTTCCCCTACCTTCAGAAACTTGTATTTGAGGGGGTATGATGTTTGTTGCCCGCACTGGAACTGGAACTGGGCCCAGATGACGTCCTGGTGTTCACTCTGCCACTAGATTCACAAGTGTCGCTAAGTATCGAATCAAATACGTGACATTCCTGTGAATGACTCACATGCTGTGGACAAATGTTTGAACAGATTGGAGGGATTTCACCCTTTAGAAGAAGTGGAAGGTTTGACAGTGTTACAAGCGGACCTGGTCAGGACTCTCAAACTCATGTTCTTTCAGGTTCCACATTCAGCCTGATTTGATCTCCAGTGGGCCGGACCAGAAAAATAATAACAGAATTACCAATAAATAATGACAACTCCAAGTTTTTGTCCTTGTTTTTAGTGCAAAAAACCCAGTTAAATTCTGAAAATACTTGCTTTTATAAACTATCAAAAAAGAAAAAAAAGCTGTGAATAACTTGAAAAAAATGAAATTTCTTCAGAAGAATAAGTGTAATTTAATGATATTCTACCTCAACTTCTCATTTCTCCATGTGCATTAAGGATCAGATCTACAAAGTGTAATGGCGGTAGTACAAACACCGAATCCAAATGCAGTAACTCGGACACAAAAATAAGGTTCAAAAGATTTATTATTCACACACAGGTGAAAGAATAATAATAATGACAGAATCTTGAGGATAATGGTTGGAGATATCCTCCTCTGATTCGTCCTTCGGTTCGAGGGCGGCAGCCCGTCTCCCCGAGCGGCGTTTGGGGTATTTTTCCCGACTGGGGAAAAGCAAAGGGAGGTCAGGGACGGAAACAGGTCATGCACAGGCAGGCTATCACTCAGACAACAGGACATAAGGGCTAGACAAATACTCACGTACCGATAAGTCAGGGCGAGAAGATCGAAACCAGGAAATCAGATGAGGCAGACAAAACCGACAGGGAGCAGGCAGAAGGCAAAAAACCGAGGAATCCAAAATGGGTCACAACAGGCAGACAAAACGAACAGACGAGGTCAAAACGCTGGTTAGAACTACGAGAGTTACAAACTGGCGTCTGACTGAGGGAAGAGACAGGGTTTAAATACACAAAAGGGAGGGAAGACAACTAGACACAGGTGGAGCAAATCAGGGCGGAGACAGGTAATCAGGTAAGAGGTCAGGGAGAACAGGGAACAGGAAGTAAAGACGACAGACAAGACACATGAGGGGAAACTTAACAAAATAAAACAGGAAATGACAAACAAAACATAAAAGACAGACAAAACCAGACTAACGTCTGGCTGCGGGTATGACAGTACCCCCCCTCCTAGGGACGGCACCAGATGGACCAGGGACATCAGGATGACTCCGATGGAACTGTTGTATCAGGTCCGGGTCCAGAATCCGGGAAGCCGGCACCCAGGAACGTTCCTCAGGTCCATAACCCTCCCAATCCACGAGGTACTGGAAACCTCTCCCCCGCCGACGAGCTGCCATAAGACGTCGGACCGTGTAGGCTGGATCCCCATCAGTCATCCGAGGAGGAGGTGGAGGTTGGGTGGGCGGGACCAGGTGGCTCTCTTTCACTGGTTTGATTTGGCTCACATGAAAGGTGGGATGGATCCTCATAGACCTTGGCAGTTTTAGGCGTACAGAAACAGGATGAATAATTTTCGAGATAGGAAATGGACCTACAAACCTGGGTGCCAACTTGCGACTCTCAATCCGAAGAGGGAGATGTTTGGCCGACAGCCAAACCCGCTGGTCCGGATGGTAAATGGGGGCGGAGCTTCTATGGGAATCCGCCGAGGTCTTGTAACGGCTTGAAGCCTTCAGCAGGGCCTGTCTAGCTCGAGTCCAGGTCCTCTTGCATCTGTGGATCAGAGCCAAGGCCGAGGGCACGCCCACCTCCTTCTCAAGGGAAGGGAACAAGGGCGGCTGATAACCATACACCACGTGAAATGGTGATAAGCCAGAAGAAGCACTGGGAAGCGAGTTATGAGCAAACTCCACCCACACCAGATGACGGCTCCAGGAGGCGGGGTTCTGAGAGGCCAACACACGGAGACCCACCTCCAGGACTTGATTAAGCCTCTCCGTTTGGCCGTTGGTCTGCGGGTGAAAACCAGAAGACAAACTGACAGAAGCACCAACGAGAGAACAAAAGGCTTTCCAAAAAGTAGCAATGAACTGGGGCCCTCTATTGGAGACTCTAGGGAAACCATGTAGGCGAAAAACATGAGTTAGCAGCGCCTCTGCTGTTTCCTTAGCTGAAGGGAGCTTAGGTAGGGGGAAAAAGTGCACCATCTTAGAGAATCTATCCACCACTGTAAGAACGACCGTGTTACCGTTGGACAAGGGCAAACCAGTCACGAAGTCCAGAGCAATGTCCGACCAGGGCCTTTTAGGGACAGGTAACGGCCGCAGCTCCCCCATGGGGGCCTTATTGGAGGTCTTATTGACAGCACATATAGGACAAGCGGCCACGTACTCAGCGACGTCCTTCTCCATGGCTGTCCACCAAAAACGTTGCTTAAGCACAAACAGGGTCTTCTTCACTCCGGGGTGGCACGCCATCTTGGAAGCGTGGCCCCACTGGATCACCTGGGGGCGGAGGTGAGGAGGGACAAACAGGCGGTCTGGCGGTACGCCATCCGGAATCTCACAGTCATTCAGGGCCTCCATCACCAACTTCTCAACACCCCATTGAAAAGCCCCCACCATACAGGAACTAGGTAGAATAGTTTCAGGTTCAGAAACAGATGTGTCAGGAGAGAACACTCTGGAGAGAGCGTCCGGCTTACCATTCTTGGAGCCAGGATGGTAGGAAAGGGTGAAATTGAAGCGAGTGAAAAATAGAGCCCACCTGGCCTGACGGGAGTTGAGGCGCTTAGCCGATCGCAGATATTCAAGGTTTTTATGGTCCGTCCAGATGAGAAACGGCACATCCGTCCCCTCCAGCCAATGCCGCCATTCTTCCAACGCCACCTTGATGGCCAACAACTCACGATTACCAATGTCATAATTCCTCTCAGCTGGTGACAGTCTCTTTGACAAGTAGGCGCAGGGGTGGAGCCTATTGTCAGCAGGAGAGCGTTGAGATATGACAGCCCCAACACCCAAATCAGAGGCATCGACTTCCACCACAAACTGCAGAGCTGGATCAGGGACGGACAGGACAGGAGCGGTGGAGAACGCCCCCTTCAGGCGGTTGAACGCCTTATCAGCCTCCGGACTCCACCTGAATGCAGACTTGGAAGAGGTGAGAGAATGCAGGGGGGCAGCCACACTGCTGAACCCCCGGATAAACTTTCTATAAAAGTTAACGAAGCCAAGAAACCTCTGAACATCCTTCCGGGAAACAGGAGTAGGCCACTCCCTCACCGCACTAACCTTCTCAGGATCCATCTGGACACTTCCCTCTGAAATGATGAAACCCAGAAAGGACACCGTAGGCTGGTGGAACTCGCATTTTTCTGCCTTGACGAATAGTTGGTTGGCAAGTAGTTTTTGAAGCACCTGGCGAACATGTTGAATGTGTGTCTCCTCGTCTGGGGAAAAAATCAGAATGTCGTCCAGATAGACAAACAAACACATTTAGCATATCCCTGAGCACGTCATTAACAAGGGCCTGGAAGACAGCAGGGGCGTTGGTGAGGCCAAAAGGCATTACCAGGTACTCGTAGTGGCCACTGGGGGTGTTGAATGCTGTCTTCCACTCATCTCCTTCTCTGATTCTAACTAGGTGATAAGCATTACGAGGGTCTAGTTTGGAAAAAATCTTGGCCCCATGTAACAGGTCAAAGGCTGATGACATCAGTGGTAAAGGATATCTGTTACGGATTGTAATGTCATTAAGCCCCCAATAGTCTATGCATGGCCTTAGCGACTTATCCTTTTTATCAACAAAAAAGAAGCCTGCTCCTGCAGGCGACGACGAGGGCCGAATTAACCCAGCTGCCAGGGACTCATCTATGTACTTTTTCATGGCCAGATTCTCTGGGCCGGACAGGGAATATAACCTCCCTTTAGGAGGAGAAGTACCAGGTCGTAATTCAATAGAACAGTCATACGAACGATGAGGAGGTAGGGCCGTAGCCTTGGACTTACTGAATACCTCCTTAAGGTCATGGTAACAAGGAGGAACCTTTTCCAGTGTGGGGAAGTCCTTATCCTCCTCCTGAGGAACACTAACCGGGGCCACGGAGATCTGAGGCATCTTGGGAGGACAAACAGGTAACTTAACAAACTTACAACGAGCTCCACATTCTTTACCCCAAGAATAAACCTCCCCCGTGCCCCAATCAATAAAGGGTTCGTGTTTCTGCAACCAAGGATAACCCAGAATTAGTGGCTGGGTGTCAGAGTTGTAAATATGAAAACTAATGTTCTCAGTGTGTCCGTCCATGAACTGCACAGCGACCGGCTCAGTACAGTGGGTTATCCTGCAGATCACGTGATCATCCAGGGTTCGAGCTTCTAGTGGACGCTGGATCGGAGTAGAGCTGAGTCCCAACTTAAGTACCAGGTTCTGGTCCATAAGATTAGCGTCGGAACCGGAATCGATCAGGACGGGGTGCTGGAGAGACAGAGAATCAGAGCACAGAAGAACCACAGGAAACGGACGAGTGACAGTGGATAGACACAGTTCGGCTCAATAGCGACCCCCCACCTGTCTTAGCATCCGGTCTTAAAGTACAGTTGCTGACTCTGTGCCCTCCTTGCCCGCAGTATAGACAGAGACCTTCTACCATACGTCGTCTGCGTTCTTCAGCTGAGATGTGAGCCCGTCCCAGTTGCATTGGCTCCTCTTTATTACCGCCGATCTCAGCAACTGGGAGACGAACCACCTCACGACCAGGTCCCTTACTAGTCGGAGTGCAGACCTCGGGTTCCTCTGACTGCCACACTGATTCTTGATCAGCGACCCGGATAGCCTCGGTGATGACGTCGTCTAGGGAGTGCAGCTGTTGGCGAAGCGCCATCTCCCGGCCAACAGAACGATTTAGGCCGGTCAAAAAAGCAGTGATCAGGGCCTGGTTGTTCCACCCTGATTCAACTGCTAGGGAACGAAAGGTGCTCACATACTGCCTGATAGTCTTATCTCCCTGTCTTAGCCTCATGAACTGATGACCAGCAAATTGGCTCCGGACTGGGTGGTCATATACTCTAAGTTCTGAAACAAGAGCCGAAAAAGACTGAACAGCAGGGGAATCTTGCTCAAAAAGAGCATTGAAATAGCTTAAAGGGGGGCCCTCCAACAGGCTGGCCACATAGGCAATCTTAACAGAGTCTTTAGCAAATCGAACGGGCTGGGAATCAAAATTTAACTGGAACTGGGTGAAAAAATCACAACAGGTGTCAGGGTTACCAGAATATTTAGATGGCGCCGGAATGTTCGGCTCAGCCGAGTCTCGAACTGGTGGAATAGTGGCCCGATTCTCGCCTGACACAGCTGCAGCCGCAGCTTGGGTACTGGTGAGTAGGGCGACCTGAGTAGTGAGCTGGTTCATTTTGTCGAGGAGGGTGTGGAGAGCCTGATCATGTCCACCCAGCCTGTGTCCCTGGGACTGGATAGCCTCCTTGACCTGTGTGAGTTCTGCTGGATTCATTTTATGGCCAGTTTGTACTGTAATGGCGGTAGTACAAACACTGAATCCAAATGCAGTAACTCGGACACAAAAATAAGGTTCAAAAGATTTATTATTCACACACAGGTGAAAGAATAATAATAATGACAGAATCTTGAGGATAATGGTTGGAGATATCCTCCTCTGATTCGTCCTCTGGTTCGAGGGCGGCAGCCCGTCTCCCCGAGCGGCGTTTGGGGTATTTTTCCCGACTGGGGAAAAGCAAAGGGAGGTCAGGGACGGAAACAGGTCATGCACAGGCAGGCTATCACTCAGACAACAGGACATAAGGGCTAGACAAATACTCACGTACCGATAAGTCAGGGCGAGAAGATCGAAACCAGGAAATCAGATGAGGCAGACAAAACCGACAGGGAGCAGGCAGAAGGCAAAAAACCGAGGAATCCAAAATGGGTCACAACAGGCAGACAAAACGAACAGACGAGGTCAAAACGCTGGTTAGAACTACGAGAGTTACAAACTGGCGTCTGACTGAGGGAAGAGACAGGGTTTAAATACACAAAAGGGAGGGAAGACAACTAGACACAGGTGGAGCAAATCAGGGCGGAGACAGGTAATCAGGTAAGAGGTCAGGGAGAACAGGGAACAGGAAGTAAAGACGACAGACAAGACACATGAGGGGAAACTTAACAAAATAAAACAGGAAATGACAAACAAAACATAAAAGACAGACAAAACCAGACTAACGTCTGGCTGCGGGTATGACAGTACCCCCCCTCCTAGGGACGGCACCAGATGGACCAGGGACATCAGGATGACTCCGATGGAACTGTTGTATCAGGTCCGGGTCCAGAATCCGGGAAGCCGGCACCCAGGAACGTTCCTCAGGTCCATAACCCTCCCAATCCACGAGGTACTGGAAACCTCTCCCCCGCCGACGAGCTGCCATAAGACGTCGGACCGTGTAGGCTGGATCCCCATCAGTCATCCGAGGAGGAGGTGGAGGTTGGGTGGGCGGGACCAGGTGGCTCTCTTTCACTGGTTTGATTTGGCTCACATGAAAGGTGGGATGGATCCTCATAGACCTTGGCAGTTTTAGGCGTACAGAAACAGGATGAATAATTTTCGAGATAGGAAATGGACCTACAAACCTGGGTGCCAACTTGCGACTCTCAATCCGAAGAGGGAGATGTTTGGCCGACAGCCAAACCCGCTGGTCCGGATGGTAAATGGGGGCGGAGCTTCTATGGGAATCCGCCGAGGTCTTGTAACGGCTTGAAGCCTTCAGCAGGGCCTGTCTAGCTCGAGTCCAGGTCCTCTTGCATCTGTGGATCAGAGCCAAGGCCGAGGGCACGCCCACCTCCTTCTCAAGGGAAGGGAACAAGGGCGGCTGATAACCATACACCACGTGAAATGGTGATAAGCCAGAAGAAGCACTGGGAAGCGAGTTATGAGCAAACTCCACCCACACCAGATGACGGCTCCAGGAGGCGGGGTTCTGAGAGGCCAACACACGGAGACCCACCTCCAGGACTTGATTAAGCCTCTCCGTTTGGCCGTTGGTCTGCGGGTGAAAACCAGAAGACAAACTGACAGAAGCACCAACGAGAGAACAAAAGGCTTTCCAAAAAGTAGCAATGAACTGGGGCCCTCTATTGGAGACTCTAGGGAAACCATGTAGGCGAAAAACATGAGTTAGCAGCGCCTCTGCTGTTTCCTTAGCTGAAGGGAGCTTAGGTAGGGGGAAAAAGTGCACCATCTTAGAGAATCTATCCACCACTGTAAGAACGACCGTGTTACCGTTGGACAAGGGCAAACCAGTCACGAAGTCCAGAGCAATGTCCGACCAGGGCCTTTTAGGGACAGGTAACGGCCGCAGCTCCCCCATGGGGGCCTTATTGGAGGTCTTATTGACAGCACATATAGGACAAGCGGCCACGTACTCAGCGACGTCCTTCTCCATGGCTGTCCACCAAAAACGTTGCTTAAGCACAAACAGGGTCTTCTTCACTCCGGGGTGGCACGCCATCTTGGAAGCGTGGCCCCACTGGATCACCTGGGGGCGGAGGTGAGGAGGGACAAACAGGCGGTCTGGCGGTACGCCATCCGGAATCTCACAGTCATTCAGGGCCTCCATCACCAACTTCTCAACACCCCATTGAAAAGCCCCCACCATACAGGAACTAGGTAGAATAGTTTCAGGTTCAGAAACAGATGTGTCAGGAGAGAACACTCTGGAGAGAGCGTCCGGCTTACCATTCTTGGAGCCAGGATGGTAGGAAAGGGTGAAATTGAAGCGAGTGAAAAATAGAGCCCACCTGGCCTGACGGGAGTTGAGGCGCTTAGCCGATCGCAGATATTCAAGGTTTTTATGGTCCGTCCAGATGAGAAACGGCACATCCGTCCCCTCCAGCCAATGCCGCCATTCTTCCAACGCCACCTTGATGGCCAACAACTCACGATTACCAATGTCATAATTCCTCTCAGCTGGTGACAGTCTCTTTGACAAGTAGGCGCAGGGGTGGAGCCTATTGTCAGCAGGAGAGCGTTGAGATATGACAGCCCCAACACCCAAATCAGAGGCATCGACTTCCACCACAAACTGCAGAGCTGGATCAGGGACGGACAGGACAGGAGCGGTGGAGAACGCCCCCTTCAGGCGGTTGAACGCCTTATCAGCCTCCGGACTCCACCTGAATGCAGACTTGGAAGAGGTGAGAGAATGCAGGGGGGCAGCCACACTGCTGAACCCCCGGATAAACTTTCTATAAAAGTTAACGAAGCCAAGAAACCTCTGAACATCCTTCCGGGAAACAGGAGTAGGCCACTCCCTCACCGCACTAACCTTCTCAGGATCCATCTGGACACTTCCCTCTGAAATGATGAAACCCAGAAAGGACACCGTAGGCTGGTGGAACTCGCATTTTTCTGCCTTGACGAATAGTTGGTTGGCAAGTAGTTTTTGAAGCACCTGGCGAACATGTTGAATGTGTGTCTCCTCGTCTGGGGAAAAAATCAGAATGTCGTCCAGATAGACAAACAAACACATTTAGCATATCCCTGAGCACGTCATTAACAAGGGCCTGGAAGACAGCAGGGGCGTTGGTGAGGCCAAAAGGCATTACCAGGTACTCGTAGTGGCCACTGGGGGTGTTGAATGCTGTCTTCCACTCATCTCCTTCTCTGATTCTAACTAGGTGATAAGCATTACGAGGGTCTAGTTTGGAAAAAATCTTGGCCCCATGTAACAGGTCAAAGGCTGATGACATCAGTGGTAAAGGATATCTGTTACGGATTGTAATGTCATTAAGCCCCCAATAGTCTATGCATGGCCTTAGCGACTTATCCTTTTTATCAACAAAAAAGAAGCCTGCTCCTGCAGGCGACGACGAGGGCCGAATTAACCCAGCTGCCAGGGACTCATCTATGTACTTTTTCATGGCCAGATTCTCTGGGCCGGACAGGGAATATAACCTCCCTTTAGGAGGAGAAGTACCAGGTCGTAATTCAATAGAACAGTCATACGAACGATGAGGAGGTAGGGCCGTAGCCTTGGACTTACTGAATACCTCCTTAAGGTCATGGTAACAAGGAGGAACCTTTTCCAGTGTGGGGAAGTCCTTATCCTCCTCCTGAGGAACACTAACCGGGGCCACGGAGATCTGAGGCATCTTGGGAGGACAAACAGGTAACTTAACAAACTTACAACGAGCTCCACATTCTTTACCCCAAGAATAAACCTCCCCCGTGCCCCAATCAATAAAGGGTTCGTGTTTCTGCAACCAAGGATAACCCAGAATTAGTGGCTGGGTGTCAGAGTTGTAAATATGAAAACTAATGTTCTCAGTGTGTCCGTCCATGAACTGCACAGCGACCGGCTCAGTACAGTGGGTTATCCTGCAGATCACGTGATCATCCAGGGTTCGAGCTTCTAGTGGACGCTGGATCGGAGTAGAGCTGAGTCCCAACTTAAGTACCAGGTTCTGGTCCATAAGATTAGCGTCGGAACCGGAATCGATCAGGACGGGGTGCTGGAGAGACAGAGAATCAGAGCACAGAAGAACCACAGGAAACGGACGAGTGACAGTGGATAGACACAGTTCGGCTCAATAGCGACCCCCCACCTGTCTTAGCATCCGGTCTTAAAGTACAGTTGCTGACTCTGTGCCCTCCTTGCCCGCAGTATAGACAGAGACCTTCTACCATACGTCGTCTGCGTTCTTCAGCTGAGATGTGAGCCCGTCCCAGTTGCATTGGCTCCTCTTTATTACCGCCGATCTCAGCAACTGGGAGACGAACCACCTCACGACCAGGTCCCTTACTAGTCGGAGTGCAGACCTCGGGTTCCTCTGACTGCCACACTGATTCTTGATCAGCGACCCGGATAGCCTCGGTGATGACGTCGTCTAGGGAGTGCAGCTGTTGGCGAAGCGCCATCTCCCGGCCAACAGAACGATTTAGGCCGGTCAAAAAAGCAGTGATCAGGGCCTGGTTGTTCCACCCTGATTCAACTGCTAGGGAACGAAAGGTGCTCACATACTGCCTGATAGTCTTATCTCCCTGTCTTAGCCTCATGAACTGATGACCAGCAAATTGGCTCCGGACTGGGTGGTCATATACTCTAAGTTCTGAAACAAGAGCCGAAAAAGACTGAACAGCAGGGGAATCTTGCTCAAAAAGAGCATTGAAATAGCTTAAAGGGGGGCCCTCCAACAGGCTGGCCACATAGGCAATCTTAACAGAGTCTTTAGCAAATCGAACGGGCTGGGAATCAAAATTTAACTGGAACTGGGTGAAAAAATCACAACAGGTGTCAGGGTTACCAGAATATTTAGATGGCGCCGGAATGTTCGGCTCAGCCGAGTCTCGAACTGGTGGAATAGTGGCCCGATTCTCGCCTGACACAGCTGCAGCCGCAGCTTGGGTACTGGTGAGTAGGGCGACCTGAGTAGTGAGCTGGTTCATTTTGTCGAGGAGGGTGTGGAGAGCCTGATCATGTCCACCCAGCCTGTGTCCCTGGGACTGGATAGCCTCCTTGACCTGTGTGAGTTCTGCTGGATTCATTTTATGGCCAGTTTGTACTGTAATGGCGGTAGTACAAACACTGAATCCAAATGCAGTAACTCGGACACAAAAATAAGGTTCAAAAGATTTATTATTCACACACAGGTGAAAGAATAATAATAATGACAGAATCTTGAGGATAATGGTTGGAGATATCCTCCTCTGATTCGTCCTCTGGTTCGAGGGCGGCAGCCCGTCTCCCCGAGCGGCGTTTGGGGTATTTTTCCCGACTGGGGAAAAGCAAAGGGAGGTCAGGGACGGAAACAGGTCATGCACAGGCAGGCTATCACTCAGACAACAGGACATAAGGGCTAGACAAATACTCACGTACCGATAAGTCAGGGCGAGAAGATCGAAACCAGGAAATCAGATGAGGCAGACAAAACCGACAGGGAGCAGGCAGAAGGCAAAAAACCGAGGAATCCAAAATGGGTCACAACAGGCTGACAAAACGAACAGACGAGGTCAAAACGCTGGTTACAACTACGAGAGTTACAAACTGGCGTCTGACTGAGGGAAGAGACAGGGTTTAAATACACAAAAGGGAGGGAAGACAACTAGACACAGGTGGAGCAAATCAGGGCGGAGACAGGTAATCAGGTAAGAGGTCAGGGAGAACAGGGAACAGGAAGTAAAGATGACAGACAAGACACATGAGGGGAAACTTAACAAAATAAAACAGGAAACGACAAACAAAACATAAAAGACAGACAAAACCAGACTAACGTATGACACAAAGACACTAAACACTGAGGAACAGGAAGAAAACTGTTCAAATTGGGCTGAATTTTCTTCAGACATTTCAGGTTGTATTTTTTTTTTCATAATTTAATGTTTTTTTGCACTAAAACAAAGACACAAATTAGAAGTTTTAATTTTTTTTTTTTTTTTTTTTTTTTTTACATCAAACCGAGAAGAAAATCTGCAGTCCTTCTTTTTTGTCGGTTCTTCTGCTGTTATTATTTGAGGGTAGATCATATTGGTCTGTATGTGGAACCTGAACTAAAATGAGTTCCACAGCTTTGACTGTGGAATTTTTACACTTTGTAAATTCATCCCAGGGGTCGGATTGGAACCTTTGACAGGATGCATTTGACCCCCGGGACGCATGTTTGACACCCCTGTTTTAGACCGTTCCTGCCTCAACGCCATGTTCTCAAACATGGTTCTTGATTCCCATCCCTATTCGCTGCTCTGTGTTTTACCCCCCGTTCCACAGGTGGTGGGAGGTGAACTGAGCATGCTCAGATGTCTGTGGAAAGAACACCGTCTATTCTCTCAGCACAGTTTGATTTTTTTCTTTTTGAGCAAATGGTTGAATTTTCATGAATATTTAAATAAATCATACATTCAGAACGCTCACCACAGACACGTCAGGGGTTAAAGGGTTAAGAATATCTGAACACTTAAGTCCATTACTTATTTAGCCTTTTGATTTGGACCAAGAGGAGAAAGCTGCAGAAGGAAAAAGGTGTATTTTCACTGTTTTCTTCTTAATTTCATCTCCTGCAGCTTCAACTATGTTGGTTAGTTGTAGTTATTTTTTGTGTGTTTTTGTTTAGGTCACCATATGATCTCTGTCGAAACACAAGTTGATCTCATGGGTTAAAGGTGGAAAGTATGCAAACAAATGAAATCCCTTTATTATATGATCGGGCTCTTGCAAAGTACCATAATTTGTCTGTCGATTAGATGCTGTTAATTTCTGACCATGTGACTGACAGGAAAATTACAGCTCAGGCTTTTATTAATAGACTCAGTTTTGTCGTACGTGTTTTCCGACTGATGCAGTAAAATGTGTGTTCCATGTACAGAAGTCAGAACAGGAAGTCTCTAGAGAAAAGCAGTTGCCAAGACAATAGAGGAAAGCAGCTGAAGGAACAAGGTGTGTATTTTCACCCCAGTTTCAACCCCTGCTGCTTTAGATTGACTTATTTTAAGAACTGGTGCTTACTAGGGCTGTGTAGCGGCAAAAAATCTGGCAATACGGTACACATCACAATACTAGGATCACAATACGATAGATTGTGATATATCATGATGCTGTTAAAAAGGCAATTTTTTGTTTGTTTCTTTTTTTAAATGATTATTTCCTTGAAGAATTGAATTACACCAGGAATCTGCACAAATACTAAACACATTTTTATTTGATCAGAACAGGATCTAATGCTATATCACAAAATGTTCCTGTGTTCAAACTTAATTATGAGTTTATACGATGAGTTTAAACTTCTTCTTACTCCTTTTGCAAAATTCAGACCTGTATGTGCTTGAAGATAGATTACATTCTTTTAAATGTTATTTTGTTTTTGTCTTAATTTGAATAGTTTTGTTTTATTTTGTTTCATTGCATGTTCGAAACAAACAAACAAACAAACAAATAAATAAATGTTTTACAGACATTACAGTTTAAGATCCTGTTGAAATGTTCATATTCTATTAGTTCAGAACTAACATCAGAACATTATTTTAGTTCAATCCCAACAAAGGAACTAACATTATTTAATAAAAGAATGTTAACTAATAATAAATAAAACAGAAACAAAAAAACAAAAAAACAAAAATGAACCTCCACAATATCTGCATTTGAATAAATACCTGAAAATATCGATACAGTACTTTTAATATCGATACAGTATTGTGAAATGAAATATCATGATATACTGCAAAACAAGGTTATTATCGTTAACAAAAACTAACGAAATGATGAAAACTAGAATTGAAAAAACATTTTCGTTAACTGAAATAAATAAAAACTATAATTAAAAGAAAAAAACAATAACTAACTGAAACTGTATTGTGTGTTTACAAAATTAACTAAAACATATCAAAATTATGGATAAAATTCCCTTTGTTTTTGTCTTTGTCAATTTCGGATTGATAAGAAATTGATTTATTTCGCTCTAGCAATTTTAGCTAGCGGCACCATACGACACTTGACAGTCCGTCACTTGTGGTTTCCAGTCGTCTTCTGGTCCCCACTCTACCTGGAAACATGGAGACTAAAGTTGGGAGAAAGCAGCAGAGTCCTGTCTGGGATTTATTTGAATACGACGGAGAAGAATAGAAAAGATAAAAAAACAAAAAAACTAAAACTAAACTAAAACTAAGCATTTAGAAAAAAATTAAAACTAAAAAAAACCATCAAACCTGCTCTAAAAATGAATTAAAACTAACTGAATTAGAGGAAAAAAAAGTCAAAACTAAATAAAACTAAACTATAATGAAAAATCCAAAACTATTAGAACCTTGTTGCAGAACCAATATTTTCTTCCACCCCTAGTATTTACCCGTCATTTCCCGGTCCGTAGTAAACAGAGTTTAGTGCATTGGCTGTTGGGTTTTTGTCGGCTGAACCTTGGCTGTGGAACCGTTGATCTGTGCAGCGTTACAGAAAAGCACCGGTTTATCTGAGGTCTGCGCTGAGATAAGATGGTCTGAGAGGGGGGTACATGTCAGACGGACAGGTCGGACAGGAAAAGGTTGACCGAGTAAAACCACCCTTTTCTTTTCTTCTTTTCATCCCGTCTTGTCATCGAAGCTGCAGCTGGTGACATTAGTTTCAGGGAGTAGTCAAGCTGAGAACCCAGAAAGGAAAGCAGAGGCTGTAATAAAATAAAAGAGAATGGAGTCAGGATTATAAACATGCTCCAGTTTAACCATAAAGACCCAGTACTACTTCCCAAATGGATTTTTTTCTCTATTTAACCATTTTTTAAGTGATTTATTTCCATTTATTACAATATTATGCTCTGTTTTGTTTTTTGTTTTTCTGTGAAAATCTGGTGTTTTCCCCTGTTTAATTCACTAATTATGTGGATGTTCCTAAAAGCTCAGATTAAAGTTGAGTTATTACATCAAACAAAAAAAAAAAAAGAAATTGAAGAAAAAATAACTTTGAGCAGTCATATCAACAACTGAAAGTAAAAAAAAAAAAGTGTCCATCCATACTTCTAAGAACATTTATTTTGACCCGCCTTTTCTTTTGCTCTGGTGTGTTGTATATTGCTGCTGTACACTGTTAAATTTCCCCATGGTGGGATCTATAAAATCTTATCTTATCTTATCTTATCTTATCTTATCTTATCTTATCTTATCTTATCTTATCTTATCTTATCTTATCTTATCTTATCTGATCTGATCTTATCTGATCTGATCTGATCTGATCTGATCTGATCTGATCTGATCTTATCTTATCTTATCTGATCTTACCTGATCTTATCTGATCTTATCTTATCTTATCTGATCTTATCTTACTGCCAGTCAGGTTTATCAATAACATCAAAGTTACAGTCATGGTCTGAATGTCATTTTATAGGATGGTGCATGAGCATCCACTGTTTTACTGATGTGCAACTAAAACAACAAAACCTCTGAATATACAAGACAACAGCTGTAGAATAGCTATAATAGATAAACACTGGAGTAATCACTATGCATGAAAGGGTTAAAGTTTTGCTTTATGTGAGTGTGTCTGAAAACTCCAAGTAATTTCCCTTTTTTTGGATAAAAGTTTGTGTTCTGCTTTAATTTCTAAACTTTTTGCTCTTATGAAACATCATTTTCGATGTACGTTGTATTATGCTATAAACATCATTGTGATAAAAATAATCATGAGTATATGTATTCCCATATTCCAGCGATAAGGTGCTGTGCTGGAAAAAACATTAGAAAATTACCTTTAAAAATGTGTGAATTTGACCTTGAAAAAAGTGTACGAACCATGAAAAAGTTGCAGATGTTTGAAGGAAGAGTGAATCTGAGACACTAAGAGGAAAAGGAAAACACAGAAAGCAAGAAGCAAATTGTCTAATTAAGTTGAAATTGAAAGAAACAAAGAAGAAGAGAACGGGGAGACACAGAGGAGAGAATGTGAGGAGTATTAAAGGGGAAAGGAGGAGGTGAATGTGTCAGAGGAAACCCTGTGGGAAGTGACTGAATCTACCTCCTCTGGCAAAAAGAGAGAGGGGGGATGAAGGAGTAGAGGGCGAGAGACCAAGAGAGGGAGCATCATAAGAAAAAAGAGAGAGAGAGTAAACGAGTGAAGAGAGACTGAAGAAAACAGAAGACACAGGACAAAAAAACAGTTTCTTGTTTTGTAGTTGCCTCATTTTGTGCTGGAATGATTACCTGGAGGGCTGCTGTAATATAATCTAACACACACACACACACACACACACACACACACACACACACACACACACACACACACACAGCAGAAGGAGTGGGGAAGCCCTGCAGTTTATTGGGTCATTGTACATTCCACTGTGAATGAAATATGCTTTAATTTGTGGAGCGCTGGAGGGACAGTCAATAGGAAACCTCTGCATGAGGAAGAGAGAAGGAGAAGGAGGGCTGAAAGTGAGGACACGGAACATATTTTTTAATGTTTTATTTTATTTTATTATTTTACAAATTATAACTGCAAGCAGTGATGGCCGGGCCCTTCCACCAACTATGCAGACGCTTCAGGGCTGAAGTTGAGGAGTTTTTTTTTTCCTCTGTCAGGAGGTGTTGTGATCACTTTGCTTTGTGTGTTTGTTTGTTTGTTTGCAACTTTACGGGAAAACTCTTCCACCCATCTTTCCCAAATCTTCCCCACAGATAGGCCTAGGCCCTGGGACCAACCCATTACATTTTGGTCCCAGTAGGCCAAAGTTCAAGGTCACAGCAAGGTCACAACATCTACAATTTTCATATCTGTCATCATTGAGCAATTTTCCAAAATTCATAAAAAAATTCAAATTGACTCCGATTAGCCTCCAATTTGATCCACCCGTAGCTTAGAACAATATCTTGTATCTGACACAAAATTGTCCACGTCCACTGTGGAATGTGGACTCTGTGGACATTTACATTTAACATTGAAAATCCCATTTACCACATTTTTCCTTATAATTCAACAAATATTGATTGGAATTGTATCTAACTGGACAGACACATGACTGGTACCAAGCTTCAACTTTTTCTGCTGTATGGAACAACCTAGAAACTGTTGAATTTAAACAGAAATAGTCGATCTGCACATGCACACCGTTCAGGGTGCTTGGCGGAGGTTGGAGTTCTCTGAACACTTGTTTATTTATTGCAGCCACATACAGTCACGGAAAAAAATATTAGCCCATCAAAAGTCATCAAAAACTAGAAAAGCACTTGGAGAGTGCAGACCTCCGCCAAGGCAGATCAAGCCCCCCCCCCCAATTACCACTAAAATATAATCATTTGTTCCTTGTGTCAGTATCAACATTTCTTGAAAATTTCATCAAAATCCATCCATAACTTTTTGAGTTATCTTGCGAACAGACAAACAAACAAACAAACAAACCCTGATGAAAACATAACCTCCACTGTTCCTTGGCGGAGGTAATAATGGTTTTGCAATCCAGTCCTAACTCCTGTGTGTGTCATGTGACTAAAACAGACAGAAAAGAAAACATGGAATGAACTAAAAGCACTGTTTTTGTCAGTACAATGACACAGATATTGATGGAGGAACTGAAGTGATTTTGGTTATTATCAAGAAAACATGTTAAATGGACAGATATCAGCTCTGAAATTAAACTACTACGAGCTATTGTTGTTGTTATCATTATATTTGTCCAAACAAATGGACCTTTAGTTGGACCAGGCATTAAAATGAACAAGAAACTGAAGAAAACATGTAGTGGTCTAATAATTTTTTCCATACCTGTAGATGTTTTCATCCTTCAATAATGCTCCTGGTCAGATCATATCTCAGTATATATTGTGAAGAAATTTCACAGCATTCCCCTGATGTTAGTCTCATAACGTTATCCTCATTTAAGTGTCTAACTCACACACAAATGGACAAAAGTCTGTGGATACATTCTATCCAGACTAGTCCAGCTGCTTTGTGACGCCTGTTTAACTCCATACAGCAGTTCCACGGTTAAAACTCAGTAAAAACACAGTAAAAAAAAAAAAAAGGAAAATCACCACAACACTGGAAAAAACAGAAAAAACAAAAAACACATGGAAAACGGTGTAAAAAAAAAAAAAAAAAAAAGTCCAAACTGGCTATTTTTTTAGTGAGTCGGTCTCACTCACTGCTCTGTGTTTTACCCCCCATTCCACAGGGGGCGGGGGGTGAACTGAGCATGCTCCGAGGTTTATGGAAAGATCAAGGTCTATTCTATCAACATGATTGTAAATTTTTTCCTATTGAGCAAACGGTTGAATTTATATGAATATTTTAAATAAATCCTACGTTCAGAACGCTCAGCACAGACACGTCAGGGGTTAAAGGGTTAACGTCTGAATGGTCCTGATACATACAAGTCTGTTCAACGTCATTCAGGGACTTAACTGTCCAAATGTCCTGCAGCTCCATCAGACCATGTTCAGGAGGGTATAAACCTTTTCAGCACTTCTATGCATGGTGTAAAACTGATGTTTGTGCTTCTTTAACACACATAAATGCAGCCCTTTGGCATAAATAATGCTGAGCCTTTAAAACCATCACACTGCCTCCGGCGCTGGAGCCAGAATAACGAAGAACAGTGTCCCTGGACTGTTTATGGGTCATCACAATTAGGAATTAATAACTCAAAAATTATGTCATTAAATGAAACATGAAGCCAATAACTGAAAGTAGAGGGACAGAGATGGACGGGTAAAGTAGGGGTGTCAAACATACGGCCCGTGGCCCAAATTCAGCCCATGATTATGAAATCATGCCAGTCCTGCATATTTCACCTATTTGGTGTGGAGATATGCTGCTGTTGTGAATATGCGCCCTTTTTGAAAAAATGCAGACCCCTGCATAATGTGCACTATTTGCTCACTAGTGTGCTGGTGTTCTGCACAGACTGACATGCTGATGTGTGTGTAGACGAACATGTCTGTGATGGTGACAGATGTGTGTGTACAGATTAAGATGTGTTTATTTGGGCTTAGATAATGTGAGATAGCTGGTCTACGCATGAATTCTGGTGAAATAATGTGGAAAGTATCGTGTAAATAATATGTACATGGTTGAAATATCTGGCTATTTTATAGAATTTTATAGTTTGTGCTTTTACTGTTTTTTTAATGGAACATCTGCTATGGGACAACAGATGCAAAGGAGCCTTTGGCTAAAATCTGGAGTGTTTACGTTCTTGTGAAAACATGTATGTTCATTAAAGCATGATATTTTGCTTTTTTTAATGGAATTCTTCATTTTCCCACGTTTCCCTGTGGTCTCCATAAACTGTAAATGCTCTGCTTGAGTCTGAATTCTTCATTCATTCAACTCCACAGGTCCATCTTCAACTCTATTTCTGAGGAATGACACCAGAAAGGTGGTTTGGAGCGCTGGCCCTTTAAATGCACATGAGACACTTCAGGCCCCGCCCCCTCCAGGTTGTTGGCTGTGCTACTCTGTCCTGTTCAAACAACAACTGAACATTTTAGGTAATGGCCTCCACGTTTGGACATATTTTCAGTCTGGACTACAACCGCTGATGGCGACAAACAATTATGGAGAAATACTGGAGAAATGTTGGTCTGAAGTCTGGACCTGATATGAGCAAATGTGGAGACGGAACTAGTTATGAAATGAAACAAATTAAGCAGGAATTCAAACAGGTTGTAGAAATCCACTGGATTTTTGCCCAAATGAATCTAAAGATAGTTTAGCAGCAGCTGGACGGTTCAAATTCAGACTGTCTGAACTATTAGGGTCCAAATCCACAAAGAAATGAACCACAGACTAAGAAAAGCGGGTTTAGATCAGGGGTCTCAAACATGCGTTCCGGGGCCAAATGTGGCCCATCAAAGGTTCCATTCCGGCCCCTGGGATGAATTTACAAAGTGTAAAAATTCCACAGTCAAGCCTGTGGAACTCATTTTAGTTCAGGTTCCACATACAGACCAATATGATCTACAGTCAAATAATAACAACAGAATTAAAAAAAAAAAAAAAAAAAAGAGTGCAGATTTTAGTTTTAGTTTGATGTGAAAAAAATAATATTCCATTATGCTTGTAAATAATGACAACTTCAAATGTTTGTCTTTGTTTTAGTGCAAAAAATAACATTAAATTATGAAAATATTGACATTTACAAACTCTCCTGTAACAATAAAATGTGAATAACCTGAACAAATATGAACAACCTGAAATGTCTAAAGAAAATTCAGCCGAATTGTAACTCTTTTCTGCCTGTTCCTCAGTGTTTAGTGTCTTTGTAGATCTGATCCATAATGCACATGGACAAATGAGAAGTGGAGGCAGAATATGGTTAAAATTGCACTGATTTTTCTTAAGAAATTTCAGTTTTTTTCAGTTTATTCACATCTTTTTTGTTTGGATAGTTTATAAAAGTAAGTATTTTCATAATTTAATGGGTTTTTTTTTGCACTAAAACAGACAAACATCTGGAGTTGTCATTATTTATAGGTTATTCTGTTATTATTTTGCTGGTCTGACCCACTGCAGATCAGATCGGGCTGAATGTGGAACCTGAAATAAGACAAATAAGACCCCTTTAATTTCCACATATTGGACTGAGTTTCACACGAGCGTCTTTTGTCACCGTCTCTTTTTGCTGTATCATACATGAAGCGGTGCCTCGGAGCCCGTTCAGCCGGTCGACTTCAGCTGCGTTGCTGCTTATTCCCATGACACGCCTGTTTCTCCACACACCATCCACTCAACACACCCTCTGGTTTAGAGTGCAGGCATTTCCCAGATCTCCCTCCGGCCCGTTAACGCCGTCGCTGCATTGCATCAGTGCTACCAGCTCTTTAAGCCGCTTCCACTTCCTCCACCTGTAGGTTTTACCTAAATGCAAACACGTCTGCAGGGAATGATGGGGTGAGCGCTTTAAATGCCAACCTCTGTGTATCCTACTACTGCAATACGACACTTTAAAAGCATATTCCAAACACCTGGGACTCTCGTTGAAACATACCGACTAAAAAAGCTGAAAAACCTCTAAACAAGGCTCCATATCGATAGGATAAGGTTTAACCCATAAAGACCCAAACAACCACCTTTAACCCTTTCATGCATACTGGTCACTACAGTGGACAGCTCTTCTACAGCTGTTTTTTTGTATATTCATGGATTTTGTTGTTCTTTTCGTTGTTTTTTCTTTTTTTTTTTTTTTACACATATGTTTATCAGAGTTTTAAGACACTACATATCTTTTCTGACATGAATTGGTAACATTATGTAGATCTCTTCTGAGCATAAACCCCCAGAATCACAAGCGTTACTCATAGTTTTCACACAATTTATCAGTAAAGACATGTTTCTGTGTGTCAAAAATTAAATGTGTGGTGTCCAGTTGAGTGGACATTTTTGCAACTTCATGAAAAATAGGTTCATAAGATTGTTTGTTTGTTTTTTTTCATTATTATTTTTTTATGTATTTTTTTAATTTTTTTAAAAAATTATTTTTATTTTATTATTATTTTTTAAATGTATTTTTAAGAAGAAAGTTTTCAGTCACATTGTTTTTTTCATGCCTAAAGAGGAATAAAAACACTCAGGAAAAAAGTTTTGATTAAGGTTCTCATAATTCGTGCATGAAAGGGTTAAAATAAACCGTCTACTGATCTAAACTGTTTAATACCTGTTGATCCACTAATCCTATCAATACATGTCAATAATTGGTTTAAAATACAGTTTGTCGTCTTTTCACGGTCACGTTTTATGCACAACAGGACATAGAAAATGTGTTTAGACTGAGAAAACGGACCATTTTAAGGAAAAATGAGGATGAAAAAGGACAAAATGAAATGTGGTATAAAAGTGAATAGATACTTATAAAATGGAAAGAAAATGAACAATATACTTGAAAAATGAGCAGAGTTCACTGTTTGGTAACATCCAGAACCCTGTATTTAGTTTTTAACCCTCAAAGACTTAAACCATCTACTGATTTGAATTGTTTAATACCTGTTGATCCACTAATCCTATCAATACATGGTGTAAAATAATTGGTGTAAAATACAGTTATTCATCATTTCATGGTCATGTGTTTTATTCACAACAGAACATAGAAAATACGTTTAAACTGAGAAAATAGATCATTTTACAGGAAAATGAAGATGAAAAATGACAAAATTCTGGTAAAATGAAGAAAAAAATTAATTGAAATTAGGTATAAAAGTGAATAAATACTTATAAAAGGAGGAGAAAATGAACAATATACTTAACAAATGAGCAGAGTTCACTGTTTCGTAACATCCACAACCTGTATTTAGTCTGGAACACTGTTCTGTCCATGTGACCTTCATCTCACAAAGTGTATCTGTTTACACAATGACAACATAAATGTGGCCCGTAAAGAAGATTTGAACTGCAGTGGACAATGGAAAAAACTAAACTAAACTAAACAGTAGTTCACAAGTAAGAATGAATAACAGAAAATGGATTTGTAACAAAGACCCAAAACACCAGAGTGAGTCCAGATGAGGTCAGAGGCTCCAGCAGCAGCGCTCAGACCTCCAGAACTGAGCTGAAGGGTCTGAAACACAAGCAGATGTCTGAGAATTTCACTGGTACACTGTAAAAATTAAACAAAACCCCCCCAAAAAACCTGGTATTATTCCAGCAGCAGGGGTGGCGAAAAAATACTGTTAAATAACGGAAAATAACCATCTCATAAAAATACGGTAGTTTTTTATAATTAAAATACAGTTTTTTGCCCTAACTTTACATGAGCATTTTGCATCTTTTTTTTGACTTTTTAATATTTAATAAAGAATATTTTCATGTATTAAAACAATCAAATTACCTATAAATATATATAGAAATAATTTTCAGTGACACTAAGTTGTCCAATCCACTGATAAAAACTGTATTTGGACAGTTTATCAGTGCTTATACATGTTATACATTCACAAACATTTATTCAACATTTTTGTTGTGAAACCTCCTGTAATTACACAAGATATTTGTCAATTAACAAACAAATCTGGTTAAACTTACAGAACAAATACTTCTTTTACGGTTAATTGTCAGTAATTTTATCTCGTTTTATTATTATTTTTTTTACAGTATTAAACTTTAAATTAACAGTTTAATCTCAAAAATAAAAAAAAAATATTTGTGAAATTACGATACATTTGCAAATGTATTTTAACTGTTTCAGTGAAAAAAAAATCTTTTAAAAAAATGGAAATGTTATGGTTATTCACAGTTACAGTTTTTTCGTGTTATTTTACATTTGACATGTAAAATCAGTCTGTTTTTGTCATCGTCCTGTATCTTAAAAATACAGGAAAAATCTGTAAAATAAACAGTAAAAATTTTGTTAAATAACAGATTTTTTTTTTTTTTTTTACAGTGTACAGCATCGTCTGTGGTGGTTGAAAATAAAATACCACCTGAGGAAATGGGACTTTATTCACTGGGAATGACTGAACATAAACCCCCTCGAGGCTTTAATCAGAAAAACTACTTGAATAATCAGACACGAAACCCTTTGACATTTAGTCAGATTATCTCATAAACACACCGTTAATCTCATCAAATCACTTTTGGTGTGAAATTGCATTTTGGAAGTCAGAAATCAGAGGGAGGATGGTAAAATTAAAAACAAAAAAAGGAAAAAGAAAATAGACAGATAGAGGAAAAGAGGAAATGGACGAGTAGGAAATGAGGTGAGAAAAGAGGAAGGGGGGTGGGGGGGGTCCTACAGAACTAGGGTGAACTGTAAGCAGAGGGTGGGTCGGATGGATGGAGGAGAGGGGACGTACGAAGGGAATCTCAAACGCTCCACGCCTCGTCCGACCCGTCACCATGGCAACCGCAGCCAGGCGAGTCGAGCAGCAGACGTACAGCCTCTCACTCTCTCTCCTTTTCTCTGTCTTTGTCTCTCGCCCATAGATAGTGGAAAGATGATCAGAGTCACTTTTACTGATTTTCTCCTCCTCCTCCTTCTTCTTCTCCTTCTCCTTCTCCTCCTCCTTCTCCACCTTCTTCTTCTTCTTCTTCTTGTCCTCCTTCTCCTCCTCTTTCTCCTCCTCCTCTTCTTCTTCTCCTCCTTCTTCTTCTTCTCCTTCCCCTCCTTCTCCTCCTCCTCCTTCTTCTTCTCCTCTTCCTCTTTCTCCTCCTCCTCCTCCTTCTCCTCCTTCTCCTCCTCCTCCTCCTTCTCCTCCTTCTTCTTCTCCTCCTCTTCCTCTTTCTCCTCCTCCTCCTTCTTCTCCTCCTTCTTCTTCTCCTCCTTCTTCTTGTCCTCCTTCTCCTCCTCCTTCTTCTTCTCCTCTTCCTCTTCTCCTCCTCTTTCTCCTCCTCCTCCTCCTTCTCCTCCTCCTTCTTCTTCTCCTCTTCCTCTTTCTCCTCCTCCTCCTCCTTCTCCTCCTTCTCCTCCTCCTCCTTCTTCTTCTCCTCTCCCTCCTCTTTCTCCTCCTCCTTCTTCCTCCTTCTCCTCCTCCTTCTTCTTCTCTTTCTCCTCCTCTTCCTCTTCTCCTCCTCCTCCTTCTTCTCCTCCTTCTCCTCCTCCTTCTTCTTCTTCCTTCTTCTTCTCCTCTTCCTCTTTCTCCTCCTCCTTCTTCTCCTTCTCCTCCTCCTTCTTCTTCTCTTTCTCCTCCTCTTCCTCTTCTCCTCCTCCTCCTTCTTCTCCTCTTTCTCCTCCTCCTCCTTCTTCTCCTCCTTCTCCTCCTCCTTCTTCTTCTTCTCCTTCTTCTTCTCCTCTTCCTCTTTCTCCTCCTCCTTCTCCTCCTTCTTCTCCTTCTCCTCTCTCCTTCTCCTCTTCCTCTTCTCTTTCTCCTCCTTCTTCTTCTCCTCTTCCTCTTCTCCTCCTCCTCCTTCTTCGCCTTCTCCTCCTCCTTCTTCTTCCTTTCTCCTCCTCCTCCTCTTTCTCCTCCTCCTTCTTCTTCTCCTCCTTCGCCTTCTTCTTCTCCTTCTTCTCCTCCTCCCCTCCTCTTTCCTCCTCCTCCCTCCTTGGACTGACAGTAGTGTTTCCATCCATCCTTTCTGTGTTCTCCTCCAGAGTTTGGGAACATGTCTTTATGTTCCAGATAACAGGATCTTCACTCATACTAAGCTCCTCTTCTCAGTTACATCTCCTCCAGGAGTTGTGCTGTTCTCCTTCTCTCCTCCAGCCCACAGCTCCTTCATTTTGACTCCACTACAGAGCAACGCAACAGCAACAAAGTCAACACAGAAATTCATATTCCAATTTTCCACTAATAATAATGTCAGCATACTTCAACTGTTGCTCCTGTTGCCACTTAAATGACTACATATATATATATATATTATATATATATATATATATATATATATATATATATATATATATATATATATATATATAATGTGTGTGTGTGTGTGTGTGTGTGTAAAATATGATGTGCAAAAATCACTATTTGTGTCTCGTACACACCAAAGATATAAGTCTGAACTTGGGCTGGGGAATCTCATGGTCTTACGTCTTCTTTTCAGATGGATTGAACCTTAAAGCACTGCCTGACTTTGATCCCAGATGTTTGTTCACATGTGTCTAACCCCAGTCAGATCCTAATTCTCACTAATCCACTCGTCTTCATTTCATTCTGTCATTTATTTGTTTATTTTGAGCATTTACAGGATACATGCAAATTTAAAATTCCAAAATCTTTCATTTACACTCGAAAAGGAGTGGGAAGAACAAAAACTTATTTAATCCCACCCCCATTCTCATCATCAAATAACTGAACATCATAACATTTGAAATCCTCACTCGTGTCCTTAGACTTCAAACCAGAACAATGAACAAAAAAGGCCTAAACCAAATTAGAATGAACTCATTCAACAGTATTAACATTAAAGAACCAAAATGTGTGTGAAAAATAGGGGTGGAAGAAAATATCGTTTCTGCAATATATCACGATATTTCATTTAACAATACTGTATCGACATTAAAAAGTACTGTATCAGTATTTTTAGGTATTTATTCAAATGCAGATACGGCGGAGGTTCATTTTTTTTGTTTTTGTTTTTCTGTTTTGTTTGTATTTTATTTATTATTATTGAACACTCTTTTAGCCCTGCGATGAACTGGCGACTTGTCCAGGGTGTACCCCGCCTTTGCCCCTATGTAGCTGGGATAGGCTCCAAGTGACCCCCGTGACCCTAGTGAGGATAAAGCGGGTTCAGAAAATGAATGAATGAATGAACACTCTTTTATTAAATAATGTTAGTTCCTTTGTTGGTATCGCACAAAAATAATGTTCTGATGTTAGTTGTGAACTAATAGAATATGAACATTTGAACAGGATCTGAAACTGGAATGTCTGTAAAATAGAATTTCAGTTTGAACACAGGAACATTCTGTGATACAGCATTAGATCCTGTTGGGATCAAATAAAAATGTGTTTAGTATTTGTGCAGATTTCTGCTGTAATTCCATTCTTCAAGGAAATAATCATTAAAAGAAAAAAGAAACAAACAAAAATTGCCTTTTTTACAGTATCATGATATATATCGTGAAATACCATGTTATATCGTATTGTGATCCTAGTATTACGATTTGTATCATATCGCCAGGTTCTTGCCAATACACACCGCTAGTGAAAAATAGAAACAGAGTCCATTCCTGGTGGTGTTACCACAGGTAACCGTTAACTGTTAACTCACACTATAATAATTACGTACCAACAGTAGTATAAAAAAAACAAACTACAATACCACAAATGGTAAAGGGCAGCACATCCCAGAAATGCTAAGGATAATAGCAGAAGGTAATGGACGACACATGTCAACTAGATGAGGAACAACAAGCACACATTAACATTTAAGACAGAATACTGATGTAACTTAAGTATTAGGACCCTCTGTCTTTAAACTGGGACCAGACCACACCAGTCTGTCTGTGTTTATGCACCTGAATCACTTCCCTAGCCATCACTAATTTTGTTGCAAAGTGCATTGTGGGAATGGCGACCGGGCGAAAGCGGTTTCTCACAGATTCAGGTAGAAAATGGTCCCGATCACTGCATCGTAAACTCCTTCAGTCCACCAGGGTCGTTTTCCAGAATGAGTTTCGTCAGTGGATGGAGGTAAAGGACGTATTTGGGTTCAACACTCACCAACAGACGGACACACTGCTGCTGCGTGGTTCAAATGGCCTAAGATGAAATAAGTCCTCTGCATCTACAATTCTGAAGAAAATCCACCCCATGTTGAAGATTTTGTGTAATCACAGGTGTTTTCAGACCAAGTTCAGACACTTAAATACATAATTAACAGCTGTCGTCACTGGTGAGTGATCAGAAAACTAGTGGTGCAGTGGGTCGCACTGTTTACTCAAATGGATGGATGGATGGATGGATGCATGCATGGATGGATGGACGGACAGACAAATGGACTGATGAGTGGGTGGGTAGATGGATGGATGGATGGATGGATGGACCAATGGATGGACAGACAGACGGACCAATGGATGGACAGATGGGTGGATGGATGGATGGTAAATGGACAGACAGATGGACCAATAGCTGGGTGGATGTACAAATGGATGGATGGATTTTTTTATATCCTAAAAATACAAACATATCAGAAGAATAAACTTGATCTTTGTCACATATTCACATTTACCCATTTCATTATGAAAGTATATGAAAATCCCAGTAAATATAAGGTGTGTTTCAGTCTAAATATGACACATATATGTGTGTGTTCCCAGTGGACGCTGTGTCTGATCTGTGGGTCATCTACAGCAGGAGTCCTGCACAAAGCCCCGCCCACTGCATTAGTTTGTATGAATCAGAACAGCTGAGTGGCTCCTCCCACCACACCCCCTGCCCCTCCTCCTGCCTTTGGCTCCTCCCACCACACCCTGCCCCTCCTCCTGCCTTTGGCTCCTCCCACCACCCCCTGCCCCTCCTCCTGCCTTTGGCTCCTCCCACCACACCCCGCCCCTCCTCCTGCCTTTGGCTCCTCCCACCACACCCCGCCCCTCCTCCTGCCTTTGGCTCCTCCCACCACACCCTGCCCCTCCTCCTGCCTTTGGCTCCTCCCACCACACCCCGCCCCTCCTCCTGCCTTTGGCTCCTCCCACCACACCCCGCCCCTCCTCCTGCCTTTTGCCAAACCTGTGCCAGCAGAGTGGCGTCACATGTAGCCTTGAACACACTTCCACTGCGGCTCAGCGGAAATGAATGTGAGCGTTATAAAAACGTCCCCGACACGGTAACAAATGACCCAGCAAACTTCAAATGTGCAACAGCAGCAGAGCTCTGTGGTAAAGTGGTGTCATGTGACCATTAGAGGCCTGGGTTTAATCACAGTGAAGGATCGGACCTGATGAAGAACAACACCTTCTCCTCTCTCAGTATTCCTTCTTTGTTTATGCTTTATTTCTCATACTGGTGACACCATGCAAACTGCAGGCAAAACAAGTCCACATCTAAAGTTAAGGCTCGTATATAACTGGCATCAGTTCAGTGTGGACCGTAAATCACACTGACCCTGTTTGAAATTCACTCTGCCAGCCTCAGAGCTCGTATTTACAAGGGCTGTAAGAAAATATAGGTTCTGCAATATATTGTGATATTTCATCTCACAATACTGTATCAATATTAAAAAGTGCTGTATCGATATTTTTAGGTATTTATTCAAATGCAGATATTGTGGAGTTTTGTTTTTTTTTTAATATTTTATTTATTATTTAACACTCTTTTATTAAATAATGTTAGTTCCTTTGTTGGAATTGCACAAAAATACTTTTCTGATGTTAGTTCTGAACTAATAGAATATGAACATTTGAACAGGATCTTAAACTAATGTCTGTAAAACAGAATTTCAGTTTGAACACAGGGACATTTTGTGACACAAGAAAATTAAGTGTAGAACAAACATAAAAAGCCTGTGTTAGAGGGTCCATCTGTGGAATAATCTGGAGCAAAACTTAAAAATGTCTTCAGTTTGTGCTTTTAAAAGGATGTATAAATCTACTATAATAACAAAATATAGAACATTATAGAAGTACGCATAAAATAAGATATTATTGTAGTTAATTGGTTTTCATGATAAGAAGATACTATCACATTTATTGATCATTGTATTTGGAGTAAATATTTAAAGTGCATATAAATATTATAGTTTATATTAAAAACGGTTGATTATGTAAATCTGTGTATGAGGTGACTAAAAAAAGTGTATATGAATGGTTTGCACGGATGTTTTGTGTTATTGTAAAACTATGCAGAGGAAAATGTGTGTTAAAACAAAGGAAGCGGCTCTAGTTTGATTATTAGTTTGGAAAAAGGGGGTGGAATCTATAAGTTATACTTCTTCCCACTCCTTTTCGAGTGCAGAAAAATTGTATTTATTTATTTATTTTTGACCATGTTGTATGATTCTTTATCTGATGATTCTATGTGCTTGAAATAAACTACGACTACTACTACTGATATCACATTAGATCCTATTGTGATCACAAAAATGTGTTTAGTATTTGTGCAGATTTCTGCTGTAATTCAATTCTTCAAGGAAATAATCATTTAAAAAAAAAAGAAACAAACAAAAAATTGCCTTTTTAACAGTGTCATGATATATCGTGATATATTGTATCGTGATCCTAGTATTGTGATTTGTATCGTATCGCCAGATTCTTGCCCATACCCAGCCCTAGTTTTTACTCAGATCAGACTTTTTGTTTAGCTGTGCTGTTGATGTGGCCAGTGTCAGAGGTCACAGTGACGGTCTTTTGTGTGTGCAGTTTAATTCAGAACAATAACAAATATGTCACATGCAACAGGTTGGTATCATGAATGTCACATGGACGACCTGTGAATGCTCCTGGATGTTTGTAACGGGTCATAGAGCTTTTCTTTGGGATTGTCATAGATCCATCTTCTTTTTTAAATACACTCGTCCTTGGAACCACTGCTGACAATCCAATCCAACTTTATTTGTAAAGAACTTTAAAACAACCACAGTCAGACAAGACTAACAGTAGTGGCTTTTCCAGCCTGTTTTGGTTCTAACCTCTCCTGTTCAATGATGTTACTTGTTTGAATGTTTTTTTTTTTTCTCTTTGCTGTTTTATGACGTGCAAAATAAATAAATAAATAAATAGATAGATAGATATTGGACATCTGCACATTTACTTTTAATGAAAAGGACAGTTGCTTTTAACCAACCTTCAAGGCTTTAACTGTTTTTAATTACACTTATTAATGTATTGAAGTCATTTATTCAATTTATGAAATCATCTGGTCCATTTTTTAGTAATTTATTTTTTTATTTAACCTTTATTTACCCAGGCAAGCAGTTTAGAACAGACTCTTATTTCCAAATGCAGCCTGATCAAAGAGCAATGGCTCCTTGAGGGGAAAGTGGTGGGGGGTGGGGCTAAAAGTAAAATCAAGGTTAAACAATTACAGAAACAGTTAATAAATAAGTCCTTTACAACAATAACAAGAGTGGCGTTTCCATTGGATATCTGTGCAAAACTTTACCGATATTTACTAAATATCGGAAAAACAGAACTGCATGAAGTCAGTTTTTCCATTAAATCATAAATGCAATGATTTGTTTATTTATTATCGCGAGATGACACGAGAAGTCATTCCATAAACATTTACATTTATATTTATGCATTTGGCAGATGCTTTTTTCCAAAGCGACTTACAGGGGAAAAACCAAAAATGAAAGAAAAATACAAGAATGGATTAAAAACATAAAACAGCTGTACAATTAAAACAGTATCGTACCAAAGAATAAAAAGCACAATTATAGACTTAAATACAAGAAAATAAACATGGCGAAGAATGTAAATATGGTGTTGATTTACAGATATGTTCATTATTATTGTATATTACTCCTCTATCTCGTACTAAATTCTAAAATGATCGGGTTTCCTGGTGTGTCCACACATACTGTGACATGTTTCTTCTCCTTCTTCGCTTGTTGTAATGTACGTCAACAACCGGTTTTTTAATTCAATCAATTAATTAGGCTATTATCACTAAGCTAATTGGGCTATTAAATTAAAACATAAATTATTATTAAATATAAAATAGAGTAATTACAGTATGATATATAATAAATAATGCACTAAGCCTAATGTTTGAACTCTAATTGGTCCTACTGCTCAGTTCTAGCCTACAGCCTATTCTCATGGTCTACACACATTTGAAATGCTGCAGGGTACCTTATACACATTTGGACTTTACAGAACTTTGGAGCCTTTTTCATCGTCTAGAGGTGCAATTCTGGCCTCCTAAAGACCAATATTGTACTTTTGAGAGAACATTCTTAAAAAAATGTACTTACAGGTACATAAATGTTCTGATCTGGTACCTTTATTTTTGAGTGTAGTAGCGAAAAAAGGTCTTTCCGTTGCAGTTTTGTGTGATATACTATTTGCGCTACGCCCGAAAAACCACCTGTTGCCAGCGCAAAAACTTTGAATCTAAAAATGAGACTTTTTTATTTATTTTTGCACAATTTGAGGGTCAGTGGAAAAGCGACTAATGAGACAAATACTCAACATTGATCTAAACACATCACAACTATATTTAAAAAAATAAATAAATAAACGTAATCTAAACTCAGATTTTTTGTCTCAGAAAATGACACAGTGTTCTTCAGACTCTGGACAGTTTCAAGTCCATTTACAGCAGAACGTCGACTGAGTCTGAGGTCCACGTGACTCAGGTGAACCTAATCCAAAGAACTTAAAAGAGGTGGAAGATGGGGAAACCTGCCGGCACATCTGCTCTCCATTAACGCATTAGGCTTTCAGGACACTATCAAGAGCACTTTCTGTTGTTGTTTACCAGACTGTCGAGGCTGTTTGAGCTGCTGTTACTCATCTGCCGCCTGTAGCGCTTCCTAACTGAGCTGCTGTTGCTGTTTGTACTTTGATTTGTTTGCCTTTTGTCATAAACCTGCTCAAAGGAGAATGTAATCTGTCTTTTAAAGGACTGATAGTTAGCTTTTTTTAATGGAATTCTTCATTTTCCAACATTTCCCTGTGGTCTCCATAAACTGTAAATGCTCTGCTTGGGTCATATTCTGCCTGTTACTAAACATTTTATTTATTTTTTTTAGATCCACTGTGATCTGTAAGTTGTTTTAATAATAATAAGCTGAGACGTAATATTGTAAAAACAGTGGCGATTTCTCACAGACTGCAAGGGAAGCCCGGCTTCCCCTAAAATTATGAAAATTAAATGGTTAAATATGTTCGGTTGTGTTGACATTTTGTTGACTATAAATGTGTTAGAACACGTTCATCTTAAAGATGAGTTTGTTCAGAATCAGCTTTATCACAAATCAACGGACGCGATGTTGTTCACTTCTCCTCCATTCCCGTGTCTGTGTTTTCTCCTCCATCTCTGCTCAGTGCATTTGTCCGTAGACGGTGTCCGTCTCTGGGCTTCAATGGGACTGAGTGGAACAGTTTTTTTCATTGCCTCATAACTGGACGCTAATTGGATAAATGCCACGATGTTGTCCCGCCCCCGGACGCCGGGCGTCTCTGGGGGTGAATGGAGCTGTGGGCGGAGCTCGGCCGGAGCCGGACGCCAGAATCCCACGTGCTGATTGGATGATCGTCGAAAGGCTGAATCCCGTTGATTGACAGCTGTTTTCAGATCTGCTCCTTCACTGACACAGTTCAGTTTAATACAGTCACACATTCTGCTGGGAAATCACAGAAACCACTACGAAATTACTCGTTCATTTCTTGCACTGTAAATAAACACACTCATTGTACTTCCTTGTTTCAATTTAACATAATTTCACTGTTTTCTTGTTTCAGTTCCATAATTTAAATCATTTCTTGTTTGAGTTTAATATCGTTTTGTAGATAGTTAAATCAATCAAACTGTCGGCTAGGTCGGAGTGAAAGGAGCATCTGTAGTTTAAAAAGGTCTGACACCCACAACACAATGGGCCAAGGCAATCTAAGCAGAGAGGACACTGGTCCAGTCCCTGGAAAAGACGCCTACTTGGTACGATAAGGTCACTGAGCATTTTCTTAAAAAGGAACGGAGGGCCGAATGTATGTTTAAAATAACTTGACTTTTTTTTTTTTTTTTTGATGTAAGCCGACAATGAGCTTCCCCTGTCTACAAGACGAGCAGCCGCCACTGTGTAAAAAAATTTGGTTATTTTAGGTCCAAACTCCAAACGTTTAACAATATTCTGCCTGTTACCAAATGTAATGGCATAATGTTGTTAAAATTGTAGTTACCTGCGTTGGGAGTCCTGACCTTATATGTGCAAATATCAGAGAAATGTTCGTCAGAAGTGTGAACCTGATATGTAAAAATGTCAAAGAAATGTTCATTGGAATTCTGAACCTTATATGTGCAAATGTCGGAGAAATGTTTGTGAGAAGTCCTGACCGTATATATGCAAATGTCGGAGAAATGTTTGTCGGAAGTCTGGACCTCATATGTGAAAATGTCAGAGAAATGTTCATCCGAAGTCTGAACCTTATACGTGCAAATGTCGGAGGAATGTTTATCGAAAAATGACTATTTTAATCTGTGCTCATAGGCTGTTATCAATTCCCAACAAAACACATCAACAAGTCGTCTTATATTGTGTTTTATGCGATACCTTGGCTTCACATCTGAGGTTTTTTTAATCTCCGTCACCTCCTTTCTCTGAAAAATAGTCCCAATCTCCAGAAAAAGCCTCCTGCAGGTTTCATGGGCAGATCCCGTCGGGCTTTGAACAGCGATAAGTCTTTCATCTCTCTGCATAATGTTACTGTAGCACAAAAAAAAAAGAGAAAAGAAAGTCAGAAATCTAATCAGGTTTTCAGGTCCCTGCTTGTCTTCGCATCCAAACTAAAGTGGAAAAACAGATCAGATCGCTGTCTTTCATTTGCTTTTTGGACTAATGCCTAATTTACTGAAACTAAATTAAAGCAGGTTGTTAAATAATGCAGAAAACTAACAGTTTTTTTTTTCTTTTTTCTTTTTTTTTTGGTATCATTTCATGGCGTCTCTCACTCATCCACACGTGTTCCAAAGCTAATTAGCTAAAAATGCAAATAAGTTGGAATATTACAGAACCAAATGTTAATGTTGCACTAATGTGAAAACTTACATGTTTTTTGTATCTTTACACTTTATTTTCTCATTTTAATTTGACTTAAAGTACAACTTCAAGGTTATTTTTATTTATAATGTTAATTACAAACACATAATGTAGAAAATATCTGAAAATATTTTATTTTTTAATTTAGTGGTATTTAATTTTTCATATTATAAGTGAAAAAGCATTAGGATAACTAGATTAATTGTAATCTCTGTGTGTGGTTTCTGATGGATGCAACTGATAACCCACAGTTCACGACTCAGCGTAGTGTCCAAAAAAACAATTTTTTAACAAAATAATCAGAGTCCACGAGGCAGAGATGGGATCGAACTACAATTGTGATCAAAAGGTTAAAAAAAAAACAAAAAAAAAAACAAAAAGTGTTCAAAAACATTAGAGCTTACACACAAAGGACGCAGTTGAAAATAAACTACAGTAGAACCTCAAAGTACCAGTTTAATTCATCCATGACTGAGCTTGTTTTGCGATTTACTAATTTTATGAATAAGTTTTTGGTTAAAGAAAGTAAAATCACTGCCTTTTCGTATGTGTGTGGTGGTCATTCAGACAGGTTTACTCAGTTCCATAATTTCACTTTTATCTACTGCCATTTTATGTACCTATGTGTTTTATATATGTATGTGTGTAATTTTAATTGTGTTTTATTTATTTTTAACAACTTTGTACAGTGACCTCTAGTGTCCTGAAAGGCACCTATAAATGAAATGCATTGTTATTATTATTATTATTATTATTATTATTATTATTATTATTATTATTGTTGGGATCAGAGAAGTTCAATCAATGTTCACTTTCCTGTAACTTTGTTCTACCATAACGTCACAGTATTTAAAAATTACGTTGAAAAGCCATTAGCTTTCATTTATTTTTATTTTTATTTATTTATTTGCACATCATAAAACAGCAAGAGAAAATAAAAAAACAATATTCCGACAAGTAACATCATTGTGCAGGAGAGGTTAGAACCCCAAAAAAGGCTTATATGAATATGAATTACCCCCCCCCCCCCCCCCCCCCCCCCCGAAATGAACAATACACAGGAAAAAAAAAAGAGAAAAAAAAAAGATTTCAAAATACAATATAACTGAATTAATAAACCAATGTCAAAACAATAAAAATGCAAATCACATTACAAACCATCAAATACAAATCAAATGCTATCCAGCGTTAGCATTAGCATTTTCCACTTTGGAGCAGTCAGAGTAAATAAAACTTACAAAGAAGGAGAAAGTCAAATTCCATGACCATATTAAGAATCATCAGTAAATTACCTGAGGTTTGTAAGTAAAATAAACGTATATCCACAAGTAGGGATGTAACGATATAAAAATTTCGTATCACTGTTATTGTGACTAAAATTATCACAGTTATCATTATTATCGCGATATTATTGAAATTGTGCTCAAAATGTTCAAAAAGTACTAACACACACACTGAAATCATTTAACCAAGTTGTATTTTGAAAAAAACCACAACAACAAAAAACAAATAAAATAATTGGCAGAATGTGCTTTCTGTTGCAGAAACATTCCAGTATTAACCCTTAGTGGTCTGAGCCTATTTTGTCTGTTTTTCAGTCCTTTTGATTTTGCCTTTATATACTATATAAACAAATGTTCACTATACCTGTGTTTGCTATCTTTTTTTTCAGCACAACTTCATCTATATCATCTGTCTATTATTTTTTCCCTTTAACCAACTATAAAAACACAAAAGGACGAAAAACACACAAAAAATATAAAATCCGGTTTGAAAAATGTATATAATTTATTGCATAAATAACACACAGATGCTTAACGAACCTTTTCAAAGACTTTAAAAGTGAAAATTGGCTCCAAATATTAGGTATATTCAATTAAAATTGTAATAAATTAAAACTATACTCAAGTATTTGACATAAAAGCAGATCTTTACATAGGCGTTTTCTCCCCTAAAACTGCGGTAATCAAACATGGTTATCGTGATAATTACAATTTAAACGGTAATACTGACCGTCTGCAATTTTACTGCGGTTTATCATTATACCGGTAATCGTTACATCCCTATTGACAAGTTAAGTTTATTTAATGACCGCCTTTGTAGAATTGACCTACAATTCTAAGTGCAAATACTTTCCTAAGTTTTCCAAAGTAAATAACGCCCCCAATTTTTTTCCGTGTATTAACCAGTCACATTCAAGACCCACCTGCCTCCATTTCCAGACCCTCTGATTAACCCCAGATAAAGTTGGACTGTTCTCGTAGACTTTGCCTGACTTTTTTTTATCGTCACATCTTCCAACACAAGCCTCGGTCCGCAGAGAGCTTCCAACGCGTCCCAGGGATCTGAGTGTTCAAAGGTATGAGTCAGGAGGAGGTTCAAAAGAATATCCAAGGCATCAAATCTACGGTGGAACACAGAAGACAGTCGTCCTCAAGTGGAGAAAAGATGACACAACGGTGACATTATTAACAACTGGATGGCTCTCCAAAAGTAGTATTTTAACTTATATTTGATTGTTTCATTTGTAACATTTTAAAACGCAAACATGTAGACCAGGGGTTCCCAAAGTAGGGTACACATACCCCCAGGGGTACTTAAAAGAAGCTCAGGGGAAAATCCAAAACTATTACAACCTTGGCACAGATACATCGCAGTGTCGCTACGTTGGAATTCTTGTGCATTTCCCTGAGTCACAGAATCCAAAGAAAAAAAGACATGAACAAAAACAAAAAGAAAACAAACAGATAAAATCTATAAAACAGTCATTGCACAGACAAACACAAGTACACACTTGTAAAACAGAGTACTGATCAGAAAAAAGTAATAATAATAATAATGGAAGAACTGGGAGGTAGAACAGGTTATTGAAAACCAAATATCTCAAAACTGTGGATAAACTTTGTAGACGTCGTTGAAAAGAACATGCATGAAAAATATGAAATGAATCCGACTGGTAGTTTTTAGTCAGAGAAGATGTTTGAATAAATTACTAATGAAGACGAAGACGATTCCAGACCCAACGCCTTCACTCTGACTCATGACCGCTCAGCCTGTGAACTAATCAAACCATCCGTTTTCTGTCCAGTCTCCATCGTCTGTACCTAAATAGTTCCGTCTACATGACTCATGTCTTACGTCTCCAAAATGCCTTTTAATGCCTTTGCTAATGGTCTATTTCTGACACCAGATTTTCCGTAAAAACAGGCTGCAGACAGTTTTTGGGAGGTCCCTGCCCTGGTCAGACAGACAGTGTGTGAGTGGAAGCTGCAGAAGCAGACAGGATCAGTCTGCAGATGAACTCCCATCAGCCACAGGAGGGGGTTTTAACGTTCGGTGAACAGCTGACACAAACACACCGACCTCCTGTTCAGGAAATTATGCGCAATAAGTCGTGCAGTAATCTACTGTTCTGCAATGACAATGCAGTATTTATTTATCAAATATAAAAGCACTACTTTTAATTAGAAGTGGTTCATACATGTGCAGACTGTAAATACTGTTAAAACTGTAAATTTGCATCTATTCATATTTTGTCCATTTTTATCTTTTATTCTGCTTAGCTCTGTTCTTATGTTAGTTTGTACAATTTATATGCTGTTTTCTTTAATTATTTTTAGTTTTTGTAGGTGCATATTTGCTCTATTCTTATTTCCATAGTTACTGTTGTTATGTTCGTATTTTTGCACTGAGTGGAGTAGAACAATGACAGTAAAGTCTATTCTGTTCTGTTCTGTTCTGTTCTATTCTATTCTATTCTATTCTATGGTCCATCAGACCGTCACATCAGAGATGAGTCATACGGTTTGAGGGAGGTTAAAACTGAGGGGCTACATTCAAACCAGATGTAGACGAATGTTCTGAAGCAGGTTTGGAAACACTGTGGGTCTATTTAAAAAATAAATACATACTGAGATAAAAGAGACACTATTTTTCAGATAAAACATATTCTTATATTATTTTATATTATATTTAATACAAAAATCTGCATGTAACAGTCAAAAGGACACAAAAATTATGCACTTTTTTAAATATCTCTTTATTCTCACAGGTACATTTTAGGAATTGAAGTAAATATGCAAGGCAGAGTGTTTGACAAAAATGACCGCTGTTGCAAAAATAATTGGCCATTTATTTGTGTTTAAATGTTCAGGTTCCGTATGTAACACCAGTGGACACGATGGGTTCCACACCAAACCTGGAATGAGACTGAGACTGATGCCAAACCCACATGTGTGGATTAGAAAAACCACTAGGATCCACACACTGAACACAGAGTCTGTATTTAGAGTCTATAGAAGAGCATTTACACACATGTTTACACATCTAATGCACTGACACCTAGGGAGATTTAATGTCCATATTTGGGTTCTATTTTTGGACCCAGTATTTGATTATAAATTCGTTAATTATGGGATGGCTCAGAGCAAGAGTATACTTTTTTTTTGTGTGCATTTTTCTGAGGTCATCATTAGGTCCATCCTGGGGGGAAATCTGTCTACATTTACCTTTTACTATTGGGTCTAAAAAAGATGGAAAAGTGACAGATACTAAAATAAACCCAGTTTCACAGACAGACCTAAGTCACAGTAGTAAGACCACAGTGTAAAACCATCCTGATCACATTCTCTGTGGCAGTTCACACACAAACGTGCAGTTTGATGAGATGTGAACCACAGAAGGACTGCTGTGCTCTCTAGTATCTTGTCTGGAGTTTTGGTCCAACAGAAAGTTGAAGCTGTGCAGTGACTTTAATCACTTTATTTTATTGGTATTGATAAACAACCGTATAAACCCCTCAAATACATTATACGACTGTGAGCTATGGGGCAATAAACATTATTGGCTCTCGCAGACAGGAGCATATTGTTTTTTCTGACTGTATCTTTTTTGCCGGTGACCCCTGGAATAAGATTTTTTTTTCTCTCTCCTGTGAAACAAGGCCACAACTTAATAGAGTGCGTGACAGCGGAGTGGACGGCGGGCAGGGGGGCCACGGACCCGTCTGACCCCCCAACTCCATTAGTCATCCTGGGCCGGTCCTCAGATCCTTTTCCCGGAGGTGTTCTGCCAGCTGGGGGGAGGGGGGTGCGCCGTCGCCCCAGCAACAGGAACGTGAGTATGGAAGTAAATCTGTCTCATCAGATTTTGAATTATAAAAGCCACTGAATTTCTAGCACTGAATTTTTTTGCACTGAAATTAAGTATCTGATTTTTCATATGACCAACCTAACGTAACTTGATTGGCTGGCTGGCAGTTCGACTTGAGTTAGAATCATTGCTTATCCTTGGTGTCCCGGATGTGTGATGTGAACTTCTTGCTTCTGAATTTTTTGCAACTGAATTTTTTGCATCTGAATTTTTTTTGCATTTGATTTTTTTCTTCTTAATTTCTTGGCATCTGAATTTTTGGCATCTGAATTTTTTTTGCATTTGATTTTTTTTCTTCTTAATTTTTTTGCATCTGAATTTTTGGCATCTGAATTTTTTTTCATTTGATTTTTTTTCTTCTTAATTTTTTTGCATCTGAATTTTTTACATCTGAATTTTTTTATTCTAAATTTATGAACATAGTAAAATTGAGAGACAAAAAATTCAGATACTTAATTTCAGTGCCAAAAAAATTCAGATACTTAATTTCAGTGCAAAAAAAAATTCAGATACTAAATTTCAGTGGAAAAAAAAATCAGATATGTAATTTCAGGGCAAAAAAAAATTCAGATACTTAATTTCAGTGCAAAAAAAAAAAATCAGATATGTAATTTCAGGGCAAAAAAAAATTCAGATACTTAATTTCAGTTCAAAAAAAAATTCAGATATGCAATTTCAGGGCAAAACAAACCTCAGATACTAAATTTCAGTGCAAAAAATTCAGTGCTAGATGTTCAGTGGCTTTTATAATTGAAAATCTGATGAGACAGATTTACTTCCATACGTGACCGAATTGCAGAGCGTAAGAGCTGAGTCGCAGGAATGCCCAAGGATGGCGTCGGCATCTGAGGGGCTGGAACGGTGAGGGCGCCCGCGGGAAAAGTGAAAAAATGAAAAAAAAAAAAAATGTCAAGACAGATTACAGCGGAGAGGGAGGGCGACACGAAGAGACGGAGATGCAAAGCAATCCGGGGAGATGGACGAGGATGGTGCAGACGGCAGCTTTGTGCACGTTGGTGTGGAAGTGGGAGGAGCATTTGGAGGTGTGTGTGTGTGTGTGTGTTCGTTCACGCCTCGCTGCCTCCACGTCCTGCCACCTGCCAGCTCGTTTTTCAGTGTGTGTGCTCGTTTGGTTCCTGGTTCTGTGTTATAAAGTCATGCTCTGTGGTTATTTTACTCCAGAGTGTCTACAACACAGGTGTCAAACATGCGGCCCGGGGGCCAAAACCAGCCCGCCAAAGGGTCCGATCTGGCCCCTGGGATGAAATTGTGAAATGCAGAAATTGCACTGACTATATTAACCCTTTCATGCATAGTGGTCACTACAGTGGACAGCTATTCTACAGCTGTTCTCTTGTATATTCATGGATTTTGTTGTTCTTTTCATTGTTTTTTTTGTTTTGTTTTTTTTTACACATATCTTTATTAAAGTTTTAAGACACTACATATCTTTTCTGACATGAATTGGTAACATTATGTAGTTCTCTCCTGATCATAAACCCCCAGAATTACAAGCCCTCCCCATAGTTTTCACACAATTTATCTGTAAATACATGTTTCTGTGCATCAAAATTAAACATGTGGTGTCCAGCTGAGTGCACATTTTTGCAACTTCATGAAAAATAGGTTCATAAGAATTTTTTTTTTGTTTTTTTTATGTATTTTTTATTTTTTTTTTTTCAATTATGTTTATTTCATTTATTTATTTTTATTTATTTTTCAGAAGAAAATTTTCAGTTGCATTGTTTTTTTTCATGCCTAAAGAGGAATAAAAACATTTAGGAAAAAAATTTGATTAAGGTTCTCATAATTTGTGCATGAAAGGGTTAACAATCAAGGATGTTAGAAACTTTTTAGGTCAATTCAGTCTCAAGTGGGTCAGACCAGTAAAATACTATCATATTAACCCAGTGTTTTTCAACCTTGGGGTCAGGACCCCATATGGGGTCGCCTGGAATTTCAAGGAATTGATAAAAAATAAAATTAAAAACTCACTAATAAAAAAATCCATGGTGAGTTGACAGAGCCAATCCCGATCCATAACAGACAAACTGTGGTTGTGAAACTGCAGCACTGTGGTTCTGTTTATCTGTCAAATGTTCACTGTGGTCAGTTTCAGATGCTGCAGCTCTTTCATAATTCATAGTTTCAGTTCTTGTTTGTTCAGTATTAATTGTCCTCCTTGTAAATCACAGCTGGACTGACTGTACATATCCTGACCAAGGAAAATCCAATTCTCCCTTTGTGCAGTAATCTACACCTGGATTTACTGCCTCTGTCCATAATAATATACATTATATAGACTAAATGTCCTCTAACATTAACCTGGATTTGAAACTTAGTATAGCAAACTATTACATGATCAGTAAATAGTAATTTTAGCAAAAAAAAGTCTCTGTTTTGAATGTCTGGGGTCGCCAGAAATTTGTGACATTAAAATCTTGTCAGGAGCCAAAAAAAGTTGGAACCACTGTATTGACCTATAAATAATGAAAACTACAGATTTTTTTCTTTCTTGTGTAAAAAAAAAAAAAAAAAAAAGTACAATTACACAAATAATGTTTATATTTAGAGACTAGCCTTTTACAAAAAATGTGAATAACCTGAAATTTCTTAAGATAAGTATGTGGACTTGTACAAATATTCTGCCTGTTACTAAATGTTGTGTGTATTTGTAGATCCACTGTGATCTGTAAGTTATGATGCACATGTATAAATGACAAACTGAGGCCTAATATTGTTCAAATTGCACTGATTTTTCTTAAGAATTTTCAGGTTGTTCATATTTGTTCATGTTGTGTTCAAGTACAGTTCATAGATGTAAACATTTTCATCACGGTATTTGGCTTTTTTCACTCAAAAATATAGAAATAAACTTTGGAGTTGACATTATTTCGAAGTTCTTATCCTATTATTTACATTATTTGACTGGTCCGGCCCACTTTAGATCATATTAGGCTGAATGTGGCCTCTGAACTAAAATGAGTTTGACTCCCCTGAATTATATGAACAAAAATGAATAAAATATAAAAAAGAACACAAAAAAATATGCAAAAATGAACAAAAATGAAGTTAAAAAAAAAAGTAAATAAATTCACCGCATTACTAACAACAGTAAAAACAAAAAACACAAGGAACACGGTATTAAGAAAAAAACAAACAAAAGCTCCCCATAGGTTCTGCCCCCGCCCATAATTCACATAATAAAAAGGTCCAGCGTGGTGCATATACGCCTTTGCTTTTTTTTGTTTTTTTTTACTGAATCTTCTTAGAAGTAAAACACAAAACACTACTTGAAGATAGATTCTGTTAATTTAAATGTCATTTTGTTTTTGTCTTATTTTGCTTTGTTTTGTTTTATTTTGTTTCTTTTCATGTTCGAAATAAACAAACAAGCAACCCAAAGATTAAGTTAATTTGCAGATATAATTAACTTAATAAAAAAATCTGATGCAGCAGAAGTAATCAATTGTGGCTTATTTATTTATTTATTTTTGCAGATGAAGACAAATTCAAATGATTTCCAGTATTAATATCAGTGCATTAATAATTGAATCCAATAATATGTGAACCATCCTCTACTTTACGTTTACTACTTATACAGTGTTGTCGTACATGTTGATGCTACTATTATACTGTAACTGTAAATTAAAGTAAAACGTGAGTTTCTTCTTCCTTTGATATATATTTTTTCACTTTGCTGGTTTTGAGCCTTTTTGTATCTGGACCCATTTTAGTTCTATTTTCCATTCATTTAATGACAGTGTTTTGTTTAAATATTAATGAGTCAGTTCCTTTACAAACGGAGCCATGGTGCTTTAATTAAACACAAGGTGCTGCTTTTTAATCCTAAATTTACCAAAGATGGAAGTTTATCCGTTAAGTAAACAGATGCAAATCGAACCACGGCCCAAACAAAACCCTCGGAAATGAGCGGCGTAGGAACCGGCTTCATCATCATTTTGTCAGATTTATGCAATTAATCCGCCCGAGCCCTGAAGTGTCCTTTCTAATTGGAGCGCTCTTACATCTAATCTCAGCGTCTGGGATGGAAGCTTCACTCGCCCTCCAGCGTCTTGGATCAGGGAGCCAACATTTAAACATTTCACAAGTTTCCCTGAAAACTTTTTAAGGACCATTGAGAGCTGGGATACTCGACGCTGGCTTTGGTTCCACTTTAGGGACACTTTTATAAAATGAAAGAGAGGATGAATATACAGGGTGGGGAAGCAAAATGTACAATATTTTGAGGCAGGGATTGAAAGACAGTGTATGACCAATTAGTTTATTGAAAGTCATGAGAATTTATTTGCCACAAGAAAATGTACATCATAGAAAATGTTTTTATTCTGTGTCCTCCTTCTTTCTCAATAACTGCCTTCACACGCTTCCTGAAACTTGCGCAAGTGTTCCTCAAATATTGGGGTGACAACTTCTCCCATTCTTCTTTAATAGTATCTTCCAGACTTTCTGGTAATAGTTTTGCTCATAGTCATTCTCTTCTTTCCATTATAAACAGTCTTTATGGACACTCCAACTATTTTTGAAATCTCCTTTGGTGTGACGAGTGCATTCAGCAAATCACACACTCTGACGTTTGCTTTCCTGATTACTCATATGGGCAAAAGTTTCTGAAAAGGTATGGATAATAGTGTTAGGTATGATTATGACATCAGTATATGTTTGGTTTCAAAACAATTGACGTAGTGCCTGCTGAGAAAAAACAACTAAATGTTCATTGTAAATTTTGCTTCCCCACCCTGTGTGTGTGTGTGTGTGTGTGTGTGTGTGTGTGTATATATATATATATATATATATATATATATATACACAGTGAACAAAAATATAAACGCACCACTTTTGTTTTTGCTCCCATTTGTCATGAGCTGAACTCAAAGATCTAAAACTTTTTCTGTGTACACACAAGGTTTATTTCTCTCCAATATTGTTCACAAATCTGTCTAAATTTGTGTTAGTGAACACTTCTTCTTTTCTGAGATAGTCCATCCACCTCAGAGGTGTGGCATATCAAGATACTGATTAGACAGCAGGATTTTTGCACAGGTGTGCCTTAGGCTGGCCACAATAAAAGGCCACTCTAAAATGTGCAGTTTTATCACACAGCACAATACCACAGATGTCACAAGTTTTGAGGGAATATGCACTGGTCATGCTGACTTCAGGAATCTCCCCCAGAGCTTTTGCCTGTGAATTGAATGTTCATTTCTCTACCATAAGCCATCTCCAAAGCTGTTTCAGAGAATTCATGAAGAAGACTGTGCGAGGAAAATGGTGGTCACACCAAATACTGACTGGTTTTCTGACGCCCTGGACCACCCAGTACAGTAAAACTGCACATTTTAGAGTGGCCTTTTATTGTGGCCAGCCTAAGTCACACCTGTGCAATAATCCTGCTGTCTAATCAGCATCTTGATATGCCACACCTGTGAGGTGGATGGATTATCTCAGCAAAGGACAAAGGAGAAGTGCTCACTAACACAGATTTAGACAAATTTATGAACAATATTTGAGAGAAATAGGCCTTTTGTGTACATAGAAAAAGTTTTAGATCTTTGAGTTCAGCTCATGAAAATGGGAGCAAAAACAAAAGTGGTGCGTTTATATTTTTGTTCAGTGTATATATATATATATATATATATATATATATATATATATATATATATATATGTATATATATAGTTTAATAATGACAGGATACAAGTGTTAATGAAGTGATAAATGTAAAAACGTTAAAAAAAAAAAAAATTTGAATTTTGACCAACCCATTTCTCAAAGACTGGTCATAACAACGATATAAGTAATAAGTAATATAAGTATCTGAAGTAGAGGTAGTGGTAGTAGTAATAATAATAATAGTAATAATAATAATAATAATAATAATAATAATAATAATAATAATAATAGTAATAATAATAATAATAATAATAATAATAATAATAAGCAGCAGCAGTGGTAAGAGAACTAAATTACCAATAGCCAGAAAACAAACATTGCACCCCAGAATAATATCATATGTACACTGATTCTAATATAAATACATGCAGGGGCCTTTAGTGTCATATTTGGGGCATAAAGTTCATAGAATAGATGAAGTGAAGGAGGCAGATAAAGGCAGAAACAGCAGGTTTGGTGTGACTTAATCTTGTGGAGGATGACAGGATGGAGTTCCTTGTCAGTGTTAGATCTGCACCTCCATCACTTCAGGACATGTTTCCCAGTCTCTGCAGGACACTTGGAGACTAGATGTTATCCGGCCGTAAATGGACAAGCTTGTCCTTGTTGGTCTTATCGTAGAGGACAGGTTTCAGATGCTGCTTTTTCATCTGTCAGTCACAATCTATGAAAATCTGAAAACCCTGCGTTAACAACAGGCCTCAGTTCTTCTACAGTCAAATCCACATCCTTTACTTTTTCAGCCGTCTGTATACGAATATTTGTCCAAGTTCTTTCTGCTACGTACATTTTCAAAACAGGATTTAGTTTTCCTGCATTTGAGGCGATTATCTCTACTTTTTTTGGCCGTTGTTTGCCCTCTCAGCATCAAGACCAATGGAAATGAACTGGATTTGAAGGAAAAAAAGACGATCCCCTGGTGGGTCCACACTGTATATAACAAACAAACAAACAAACAAACAAACATGACAACATGAAAATGATGTAAGACATGCAACAACATGAAATAGACAGAAGGGACTGTGGGGAAAAGGCCTCATAATGTTTGAGTTCTGGTGATAATCAGCAACACCAGACTATTGTCAGCATCCAGTTAATTTATTAAAGGATGATACAGCTGAAAGGAGCAATATGTATTCTAGCCGTGGGTCATATTAATACCAATATCTAGGGAGTGTAGTTAGTAAATGCCTCATTCCTGTTTTTAATTTCATTTCCCATCATGCAGCGTGGTACTGCGCTTCCCGTCAACTGTCATGGGCATAGCAACGTCATTGTAAAGCTATTGTATTCCAACATGACTAATATCTCCTAGAATATTGCATTATTAATGTAGTATTACAATATTAAACCCCTCCAAATTGTTTTGTGTTGTTGTGTTGTGTTTATGTACGACATAGGGCAGATAGTCAGTGATAAGGTGAAGGGAGCTCACTTTCACTTTCTCGCAGCTTTATCAACACGCACTTTCAGGTCCGTCGTGTTACTTGTAGAATTATTGGGGGGGGGGGCACATAGGAATGTAACTTTGATACACTGCCAAAAATGTTGGTAACACTTTACTTGAAGGTCTAGTTCATAATGCATTCAGCGCACATTCATAAGACATTATAATGCATTTATAATGCATTATAAAAGTCATTACAACAGTTTATGATCATGTACAACAACTTATACCACGGTTTATAAAGTATTATAAGTGTAGACATAATGTATTATAAATTCGGCGTTCATAATGTTTTATCCATCTACACCAAAGTGACAACAGTGTTTGATGGAAGAACCTCCAGTCCTGGGTTACAGAACACATTCTAACCATCAGAACTCTAGCCAGTTATAAAGACACAGAGAACTGCTCTGACATGTCGTTTCTGAAACTGAATAAAGCCTTAGAAGCATCAATAATAAGTTACAGGAGGACTTTAAGAGCTTTTAGTAAAGTGACAACACTGTCTAAGGTTATTAGCAATTGTATGATATTATAACACAAGTATGATGACGTATGAGCAGGATCTGCTGGCTTTAAGTAAAGTGTAAGTCCAAAATTATACATCAAAGTGTTCTGAATAACTCTATTTTGCAAAAACAAAACAAAAGAACAGAGACAGTAAATAGAAGTGTTATATGTTGCTTTATACATAAATAAAAACAAATGTAGCAGCTCTAAACCTTTGTTATTTCAAACACATACTGTTTTTTTTTTTTTTAATAAGTATGAAAACCCTAAAATAGATGGGTATAGGGACTAGTGACAAAATCTAACAAAAGTCTCCCACCTAAAACCTAAAAAAACAAATTCCTTCACACTGCTTTGGTCTGGATGTATAAAACATTATAAAAGCTGAATTTATAATACATTATGCCTACACTTATAATACTTTATTAACCTTGGTATAAGTTGTTGTACATGATCATAAACTGTTGTAATGACTTTTATAATGCATTATAAATGCATTATAATGTCTTATGAATGTGCACTTAATGCATTATAAACTAGACCTTCAAGTAAAGTGTTACTAAAATGTTCAATGCTTAGGAGAAGTGGAAAAATTGCTGAATCAATAAAGAGTAACGGCAAACAAGTGCAATGGCATCACATTTAGTCAGTAATGGATGAACCAATGAGGACACGGCAGCCATCACTGAATAACAGGAATGTCAGATTAGATGGAAAAATGCAATAAGAAAAAAAGATCTGTAGAAAAATTAGTTTAAAAAAAGGCTTTAATACAGAAGTGTTTAAAACAGTTGACCTAAGTAGTTTGTTTGTTTGTTTGCAGCTTCAGGCTTTTACCAAAATGCGTTACATCTATCTGTTCTGTAATAAAAGCTCAGTATAATGTTTTTATTTGTATTATATGCTGCATTTTGTCAACTTCTCAACAGTGATGATAATGAAGACTAGGGCTGTGTACTGGCAAGAATCTGACGATACGATACAAATCACAATACTAGGATCACGATACGATATAGCACGATATATCATGAATCTGTTAAAAAGGCAATTTTTTTGTTTGTTTCTTTTTTTTAAATGATTATTTCTTTGAAAAAATGAATTACACCAGAAATCTGCACAAATACTAAACACATTTTTATTTGATCAGAACAGGATCTAATGTAATACCACAAAATTTTCCTGTGTTAAAACTTAAATTATGTTTTGTTCATATTCTATTAGTTCAGAACTAACATCATAACATTATTTTTGTGCGATCCCAACTAAGGAACTAACATTGTTTCATAAAAGAGCATTAAATAATAATAAATAAAATATAAACAAAAAAGAAAAACAAAAATGAACCTCCACCATATCTGCGTTTGAATAAATACCTAAAAATATCGATACAGTACTTTTGAATATCGATACAGTATTGTCAAATGAAATATCGTGATATATTGCAGAACCGATATTTTCTTACAGCCCTAATGAAGACAAACAATTTCTTAAGGTTTACAAAAAATAAAATATGGAAATGTAAGTAAGTAAATTTTATTTATAGAGCACTTTTCACAGACAAGGGAGTCACAAAGTGCTTTAAAGTGCAAGACAATTTAAAATACAATTTAAAATACAGTTAAAATGCAATAAATACACTAAGTGCAATCAGAGTTAGTTTGGATTTAAAATACCTGCCTAAACAAGAATGTCTTAAGATGTTGTTTAAAAGTCTCAGAGGGAGGTCGTTCCATGCAAGGTTATTATCATTAACGAAAACGAACGAAATGACGAATGAAAACTAAAATTGAAAAAACATTTTCGTTAACTGAAATAAATAAAAACTATAATTAAAAGAAAAAAATGAAAACTAACTGAAACTGTATTGTGTGCTTACAAAACTAACTAAAACAGATAAAAATTCTGGAGAAAATTCCCTTTGTTTTCGTCTTTGTCAGTGTTGATATAGGATAGAACACGTGAAAAGTTCGTCTCAGATCAGCGGTAGAACAGGTATAGAAGTCGGGAGGGCAACGGTGAAAGTACGGAAAGTTTCAGTTTCATTTTCACATAAGTGACATTGTGTATGGACGGCACCCCCACCTGCATTAGCCCCTCCAACCTGCTATAGGGAATCTGTCCAGCCGCCCTAACCCCACCCCCAAATAAAGGGTCCAGGGTAACCTCATGTATTTCTTTGAATAGGACGGAAGATAAAATATATGAAAAAACTGAAACTAAAACTAAACTAAACTAAAACTAAGCATTCAGAAAAAACGACAACTAATAAAAACTATCAAACCTGCTCTAAAAACTAATTAAAACTAACTGAATTAGAGAAAAAAAGTTCAAACTAAATAAAACTAAACTATAATGACAAATCCAAAACTATTAGAACCTTGGTTCCATGACACGGCACCACAGCTTTAACAGATCTGTGAAAAGAAATGTGAATTTCTTGTCTTCATTTACACATTTTCTGAAAATTCATTTCAAATTTGATGGAAATTCATCGAGTATTTTATAAAAAATTACACAGAAATGTTAAAGAAAATAAATGCTCATACATTGTCTTTTTGTCCCTGGCCTGACTCGACAGTTACACATGTAAAAAATAGAAATGATTTTATCATTTATGTCACAAATAAAACAATAAAAAACAACAGGAAGAACTTTGACTGTGACCTAATTTTGACCCAGTGCTCTGAGAACAGGTCGAGCTGAGGAAAGGCCTGTTTACAGATGTTCTGGTGTGTTTTCAGCTCATAGTGTCAACTACCATGAGTCTACAACTCCAAGAACATATATTGGATAAAATGAGGTTCTTCAACAGTAAAAAAAAAAAAAAAAAAAAAAAAAAAGAACTATCCCCCTTTAGCACCAACATCAGTGACCCCCAGGGGAAGAACACTATTGATTTGGGTGTTCATGAATATTATCACTTCTGTTAAAAAAATCTGTTTTTTTGGACATCATTAACCCTTAGTGGTCTGAGCCTATTTTGTCCGTTTTTCAGTCCTTTTGATTTTGCCTTTATATACTATATAAACAAATGTTTACTATACTCATGTTTGGTGTCTTTTTTTTTCAGCAGAATTTCATCCATCTCATCTGTCTATTATTTTTTTTCACTTTAACCTACTATAAAAACACAAAAGGACAAAAACCACACAAAAAAAATAAAATCTGATTTGAAAAATGTATATAGTTTATTGCATAAATAACACACAGATGCTTAACGAACCTTTTCAAAGACTTTAAAAGTGAATATTGGATCCAAATATTAGGTATAGAAAATCAAAATTATAATAAATTAAATCGAGCTGAAACGATTAATCGATTAGGTGCTTGAAGCGAATGCAAAAATGTCATGTGATTCAGTCACGGGGTTGTGACCGTGGACCCTTAAGGGTTAATATATATAGCTGCCAATCAAACTCACATTTGGTTCATATCAATCATCCAAAATTAAGTTGGTGTCTTTGGTACATTGTGTCATTTAGGGCTGTGTATCGGCGAGTCTGACAATATGATACAAATCACAATACTAGGATCACCATACAATATAGATAGATTGATAGATACTTTATTAATCCTGAGGGAAATTCATGTATTCATCAGCTTTACATACAGCACCAGAAGACAACACAACACAACACAACACAACACAACACAACACAACACAACACAACAGTGGGTTAGTAGCCAGGTTGACATTAAGGTTAGTATATATACTGTAAAAGACACTTGCTAAAGACCTAAAGAACTACCTCTAAAAGAGTTTCCTGATTATGATATATCGTGATATATCACAATACTGCTAAAAAGACAATTTTTTTTTTTTTAATTGGTTTTGTTTCTTTGTTAACAAATTATATCCTGGAAGAATTGAATGACACCAGAAATCTGCACAAACACTAAACACATTTTTATTTGATCCCAACAGGATCTAATGTTCTATCACCAAATGTTCCTGTGTTCAAACTGAAATTCTGTTTTACAGACATTACAGTTTCAGATCCTGTTCAAATGTTCATATTCTATTAGTTCAGAACTAACATCAGAACAGTACTTTTGTGCGATCCCAATGAAGGAATGAACATTATTTAAATATTAAATAATAATAAATAAATATATATAAACAATAAAGAAAAACAAAAAACAAAAATGAACCTCTGCCATGTCTGCATTTGAATAAATACCTAAAAATATCAATACAGTACTTTTGAATATCGATGCAGTATTGTGAAATTAACTATTGCGATATATTGCAGAACCGATCATTTCTTACAGCCCTAGTGTCATTTATTTGCTTTATTATGTAGGAGAGGATTGGGGGCATTTCAGGGATATCCCCTTGTAGTCGGCCCCGTTCATAAATGATTTTAATTGATAAATTGTCTCACTCCTTATTCCGACGGACCCTCCGTTGAGTCTGAAATAAAGTTTAAAGTATCTCTTCTTAAAACCCACCTGTTCTGCTTGGCCTTTTAACACTCGTGCAGTGTTGACATTTTGTTTCTGTTTTTTTGTACTTTAACTTGTTTTATTTTATCTTATTTGATTTGAATGTTTTTAATGCTTTGATTCATTTGTATTGTGCTTTTATTCTTCTGTACAGCACTTTGGTCCACTGTGGTTGTTTTAAAGTGCTGTATAAATAAAGTTGGATTGGATTGGAAAGTTTGAAGTGAACGCCCGTTTGCCTCCCAGTTTGTCCAAACTTCGGCAGTGATAATGTGTCAGTGTGTTTCTGTTGACCCCGGTGCTTAAGTCGACACCTGTCAGTGCCAGCGCTCCAATTATTGGCTCGGTTCTCGGGTCTCCTTGTGCGACCGCCACCTCCTCCTGTCCTCCTCCGGCTGTCATTACGGAACACTTGCCATTTTCATTGTCACACCGCGCTGGTTTGGTTTCCATCTACTGTACATCCCTCTGCTCACACGACACTTACAGCGTCACAGATGTTTGACGTTGTTGGGTTTTTGACTTTCCTGTAAGGCCGTGAACTGACACTCGCTTATGGAAGTTTTATAACGTGTCAAATTTGCTGCTGCCGGAAATTCTACTGTAATTCGACTCCTATGTGTGTGTATAACCTGAAAACACTGTCCCTGTGGATATTCTGGATTAGAAACACTAGAACTTTTACATTCTTCAACTCATTTCCTGCTTCATTTTTAATTGTATAATGTATAACTGTATATATTCAAGATCTGTCTAGGGCAGGGCTCTCAAACTCATTTTCTTTCAGGTTCCACATTCAGCCCGATTTGATCTCATGTGAACGGGACCAGTAAAATAATAACAGAATAACCTAGAAATAATGACAACTCCAAATTTTGTCTTTGTTTTATTTATATATACTGTATATATATATATATATATATATATGTATATATATATATATATATATATATATGTATATGTATATATATATATATATATATATATATATATGTATATGTATATATATATATATATATATATATATATATATATATATATATATATATATATATATGTATATATAGGGTATATTTATAGTGGTAATACTTTAAGCGTCACCACACCTGAGCAGACTTGGATCATATTCCATCAAAAACCAATAAGACTCCTGTAGAGGCCAGTAATGTAATAACAACTGATACTATAATAACAACTGGTAACGTAATAAATTTGCCATTTTTAAAATGTAATAGGCCAGTAACGTAATATCTGGCCAATGATGTAATAAAAGTCCTGAATCGACAACATAATAGCTTTTGGCCAATAATGTTATAACTTATGTCATTGGCTCAGTTATTACATTTGCAAAGAATTTTTTTTTTTACCAGGAAAATAACCTAATAACCAGCCGATAAGTTATAACGTTATTGGCCAAAAGTTATTATGTTATCGATTCAGGACTGTTATTACATTATTGGCCAGATAATACATTATTGGCCTATTACATTTTAAAAATGGCAAATTTATTACATTATCGGCCGTTATTATGTTGTCGGCTGTTGTTACATTAGTGGCTTCTACAACTCCCTCAGCTACAACTTTACAACAGGTAAATATCTGCACTTTAACGGACTTTTGCATCTGTCACTCACTTGCACTCG